>NW_027139268.1:0-246267 GCF_035084215.1 Heptranchias perlo
TGGGGGTCCGGGTATCGGAGAGAGAGAGAGAGAGAGAGAGAGCAGGGGGTCCGGGTATCGGAGAGAGAGAGAGAGAGAGCAGGGGGTCTGGGTATTGGAGAGAGAGAGAGAGAGCAGGGGGTCCGGGTATTGGGAGAGAGAGAGAGAGAGAGAGAGCAGGGGTCTGGGTATTGGAGAGAGAGAGAGAGAGCAGGGGTCCGGGTATCGGAGAGAGAGAGAGAGAGAGAGAGCAGGGGGTCCGGGTATCGGAGAGAGAGAGAGAGAGAGCAGGGGGTCCGGGTATCGGAGAGAGAGAGAGAGAGCAGGGGGTCCGGGTATCGGAGAGAGAGAGAGAGAGCAGGGGGTCCGGGTATCGGAGAGAGAGAGAGAGGAGCAGGGGGTCCGGGTATCGGAGAGAGAGAGAGAGAGAGCAGGGGGTCCGGGTATCGGAGAGAGAGAGAGAGAGAGCAGGGGGTCCGGGTATCGGGGAGAGAGAGAGAGAGCAGGGGGTCCGGGTATCGGAGAGAGAGAGAGAGCAGGGGGTCCGGGTATTGGAGAGAGAGAGAGAGAGAGCAGGGGGTCCGGGTATCGGAGAGAGAGAGAGAGAGCAGGGGGTCCGGGTATCGGAGAGAGAGAGAGAGAGAGCAGGGGGTCCGGGTATCGGAGAGAGAGAGAGAGAGAGCAGGGGGTCCGGGTATCGGAGAGAGAGAGAGAGAGAGCAGGGGGTCCGGGTATCGGGGAGAGAGAGAGAGAGCAGGGGGTCCGGGTATCGGAGAGAGAGAGAGAGAGCAGGGGGTCCGGGTATCGGAGAGAGAGAGAGAGCAGGGGGTCCGGGTATCGGAGAGAGAGAGAGAAGGGGTCCGGGTATCGGAGAGAGAGAGAGAGAGAGAGAGCAGGGGGTCCGGGTATCGGGGAGAGAGGGAGAGAGAGAGAGCAGGGGTCCGGGTATCGGTGAGAGCGAGCAGGGGGTCCGGGTATCGGAGAGAGAGAGAGAGAGAGAGAGCAGGGGGTCCGGTATCGGAGAGAGAGAGAGAGAGAGCAGGGGTCCGGGTATCGGAGAGAGAGAGAGAGAGAGAGCGAGCAGGGGTCCGGGTATCGGGGAGAGAGAGAGAGAGAGAGAGAGCAGGGGGTCGGGTATCGGAGAGAGAGAGCGAGCAGGGGGTCCGGGTATCGGAGAGAGAGAGAGCGAGCAGGGGGTCCGGGTATCGGAGAGAGAGAGAGCAGGGGTCCGGGTATCGGAGAGAGAGAGAGCAGGGGGTCCGGGTATCGGAGAGAGAGAGAGAGAGAGCAGGGGGTCCGGGTATCAGAGAGAGAGAGAGAGCAGGGGGTCCGGGTATCGGAGAGAGAGAGAGAGAGAGCAGGTGGTCCGGGTATCGGGGAGAGAGAGAGAGAGAGAGAGAGCAGGGGGTCCGGGTATCAGAGGAGAGAGAGCAGGGGTCCGGGTATCGGAGAGAGAGAGAGCGAGCTGGGGGTCCGGGTATCGGAGAGAGAGAGAGAGAGAGCAGGGGTCCGGGTATCGGAGAGAGAGAGAGAGCAGGGGTCCGGGTATCAGAAAGAGAGGGAGAGAGAGAGAGCAGGGGGTCCGGGTATCGGGGGAGAGAGAGAGAGAGAGAGCAGGGGGTCCGGGAATCTGAGAGAGAGAGAGAGAGAGAGCAGGGGGTCCGGGTATCGGAGAGAGGAGAGAGAGAGAGAGCAGGGGGTCCGGGTATCAGAGAGAGAGAGCAGGGGGTCCGGGTATCGGAGAGAGAGAGAGAGAGCAGGGGGTCCGGGTATCGGAGAGAGAGAGAGAGAGAGAGAGCAGGGGGTCCGGGTATCGGAGAGAGAGAGAGAGAGCAGGGGTTCCGGGTATCAGAGAGAGAGGGAGAGAGAGCAGGGGGTCCGGGTATCGGAGAGAGAGAGAGAGCAGGGGTCCGGGTATCAGAGAGAGAGGGAGAGGGAGAGAAGAGAGCAGGGGGTCCGGGTATCGGAGGAGAGAGAAAGAGAGAGAGCAGGGGGTCCGGGTATCAGAGAGAGAGGGAGAGAGAGAGAGAGAGAGCAGGGGGTCCGGGTATCGGAGAGAGAGAGAGAGCAGGGGTCCGGGTATCGGAGAGAGAGAGAGAGAGAGCAGGGGTCCGGGTATCGGAGAGAGAGAGAGAGAGCAGGTGGTCCGGGTATCGGTGAGAGAGAGAGAGAGCAGGGTGTCCGGGTATCGGAGAGAGAGAGAGAGAGAGAGCAGGGGGTCCGGGTATCGGAGAGAGAGAGGAGAGAGAGCAGGGGGTCCAGGTATCGGAGAGAGAGAGAGCGAGCAGGGGGTCCGGGTATCGGACAGAGAGAGAGAGCAGGGGGTCCGGGTATCAGAGAGAGAGAGCAGGGGGTCCGGGTATCGGAGAGAGAGAGAGAGAGAGAGAGCAGGGGGTCCGGGTATCGGAGAGAGAGAGAGAGAGAGAGCAGGGGGTCCAGGTATCGGAGAGGAGAGAGAGAGATAGAGCAGGGGGTCCGGGTATCGGAGAGAGAGAGAGAGAGAGAGAGCAGGGGGTCCGGGTATCGGAGAGAGAGAGAGAGAGAGCAGGGGGTCCGGGTATCGGAGAGAGAGAGAGAGAGAGAGAGCAGGGGGTCCGGGTATCGGAGAGAGAGAGAGAGAGCAGGGGGTCCGGGTATCGGAGAGAGAGAGAGAGCAGGGGTCCGGGTATCGGAGAGAGAGAGAGAGCAGGGGGTCCGGGTATCGGAGAGAGAGAGAGAGAGAGAGAGCAGGGGGTCCGGGTATCAGAGAGAGAGAGAGAGAGCAGGGGTCCGGGTATCGGGAGAGAGAGAGAGAGAGAGAGAGAGCAGGGGGTCCGGGTATCGGAGAGAGAGAGAGAGCGAGCAGGGGGTCCGGGTATCGGAGAGAGAGAGAGCGAGCAGGGGGTCCGGGTATCGGAGAGAGAGAGAGAGCAGGGGGTCCGGGTATCAGAGAGAGAGGGAGAGAGAGAGGCAGGGGGTCCGGGTATCGGAGAGAGAGAGAGAGAGAGAGAGCAGGGGGTCCGGGTATCGGAGAGAGAGAGAGAGAGAGCGAGCAGGGGGTCCGGGTATCGGAGAGAGAGAGCGAGCAGGGGGTCCGGGTATCGGAGAGAGAGAGAGAGAGAGAGAGCAGGGGGTCCGGGTATCGGAGAGAGAGAGAGAGCGAGCAGGGGGTCCGGGTATCGGAGAGAGAGAGAGAGCAGGGGTCCGGGTATCGGAGAGAGAGAGAGAGCAGGGGGTCCGGGTATCAGAGAGAGAGGGAGAGAGAGAGAGCAGGGGGTCCGGGTATCGGAGAGAGAGAGAGAGAGAGAGCAGGGGGTCCGGGTATCGGGGAGAGAGAGAGAGAGAGAGAGAGCAGGGGGTCCGGGTATCGAGAGAGAGAGAGAGAGAGCAGGGGGTCCGGGTATCGGAGAGAGAGAGAGAGAGAACAGGGGGTCCGGGTATCGGAGAGAGAGAGAGCGAGAGAGAGAGAGAGCAGGGGGTCCAGGTATCGGAGAGAGAGAGAGCGAGCAGGGGGTCCGGGTATCGGAGAGAGAGAGAGAGAGAGAGAGCAGGGGGTCCAGGTATCGAGAGAGAGAGAGCGAGCAGGGGTCCGGGTATCAGAGAGGGAGAGAGAGTGAGAGAGAGCAGGGGGTCCGGGTATCAGAGAGAGAGAGAGAGAGAGAGAGAGCAGGGGGTCCGGGTATCGGAGAGAGAGAGAGAGAGAGCGAGCAGGGGGGTCCGGGTATCGGAGAGAGAGAGAGAGAGAGAGCAGGGGGTCCGGGTATCGGAGAGAGAGAGAGAGAGAGAGCAGGGGGTCCGGGTATCGGAGAGAGAGAGAGAGAGAGCAGGGGGTCCGGGTATCAGAGAGAGAGGGAGAGAGAGAGAGCAGGGGGTTCGGGTATCAGAGAGAGAGGGAGAGAGAGAGAGAGCAGGGGGTCCAGGTATCGGAGAGAGAGAGAGCGAGCAGGGGGTCCGGGTATCGGAGAGAGAGAGAGAGAGAGAGAGCAGGGGGTCCAGGTATCGGAGAGAGAGAGAGCGAGCAGGGGGTCCGGGTATCAGAGAGGAGAGAGAGTGAGAGAGAGCAGGGGGTCCGGGTATCAGAGAGAGAGAGAGAGAGAGAGAGCAGGGGGTCCGGGTATCGGAGAGAGAGAGAGAGAGAGCGAGCAGGGGGTCCGGGTATCGAGAGAGAGAGAGAGAGAGAGCAGGGGGTCCGGGTATCGGAGAGAGAGAGAGAGCAGGGGGTCCGGGTATCGGAGAGAGAGAGAGCGAGCAGTGGGTCCGGGTTTCGGAGAGAGAGAGAGAGAGCAGGGGGTCCGGGTATCGGAGAGAGAGATAGAGAGAGAGAGAGCAGGGGGTCCGGGTATCGGAGAGAGAGAGAGAGAGAGAGAGAGCAGGGGGTCCGGGTATCGGAGAGAGAGAGAGAGAGAGAGCAGGGGGTCCGGGTATCGGGGAGAGAGAGAGAGAGAGAGAGAGCAGGTGGTCCGGGTATCGGAGAGAGAGAGAGAGAGAGCAGGGGGTCCGGGTATCGGAGAGAGAGAGAGAGAGAGAGAGAGCAGGGGTTCCGGGTTTCGGAGAGAGAGAGAGAGAGAGAGCAGGGGGTCCGGATATCGGAGAGAGAGAGAGAGAGAGCAGGTGGTCCGGGTATCGGAGAGAGAGAGAGAGAGAGAGCAGGGGGTCCGGGTATCGGAGAGAGAGAGAGAGCAGGGGGTCCGGGTATCGGATAGAGAGAGAGAGAGAGCAGGGGTCCGGGTATCGGAGAGAGAGAGAGAGAGAGAGAGCAGGGGGTCCGCGTATCGGAGAGAGAGAGAGAGAGAGAGAGAGAGCAGGGGGTCCGGGTATCGGAGAGAGAGAGAGAGCAGGGGTTCTGGGTATCGGTGAGAGAGAGAGAGAGAGAGCAGGGGGTCCGGGTATCGGAGAGAGAGAGAGAGAGAGAGCAGGGGGTCCGGGTATCGGGGAGAGAGAGAGAGAGAGAGAGAGCAGGGGGTCCGGGTATCGGGGAGAGAGAGAGATCAGGGGGTCTGGGTATCGGAGAGAGAGAGAGAGAGAGAGAGAGCAGGGGGTCCGGGTATCAGAGAGAGAGAGAGAGCGAGCAGGGGGTCCGGGTATCGGAGAGAGAGAGAGAGAGAGAGAGAGCAGGGGGTCCAGGTATCGGAGAGAGAGAGAGAGAGAGCAGGGGGTCCGGGTATCGGAGAGAGAGAGAGAGAGAGAGCAGGGTGTCCGGGTATCAGAGAGAGAGAGAGCAGGGGGTCCGGGTATCGGAGAGAGAGAGAGAGAGCAGGGGGTCCGGGTATTGGAGAGAGAGAGAGAGAGAGAGAGCAGGGGGTCCGGGTATCGGAGAGAGAGAGAGAGAGAGAGAGCAGGGGGTCCGGGTATTGGAGAGAGACAGAGAGAGAGAGAGCAGGGGGTCCAGGTATCGGAGAGAGAGAGAGAGAGCAGGGGGTCCGGGTATCGGAGAGAGAGAGAGAGAGCAGGGGGTCCGGGTATCGGAGAGAGAGAGAGAGAGAGCAGGGTGTCCGGGTATCGGAGAGAGAGAGAGAGAGCAGGGGGTCCGGGTATCGGAGAGAGGGAGAGAGAGAGAGCAGGGGGTCCGGGTATCGGAGAGAGAGAGAGAGAGAGCAGGGGGTCCGGGTATCGGAGAGAGAGAGAGAGAGCAGGGGGTCCGGGTATCGGAGAGAGAGAGAGAGAGCAGGGGGTCCGGGTATCGGAGAGAGAGAGAGAGAGCAGGGGGTCCGGGTATCGGAGAGAGAGAGAGAGAGAGCAGGGGGACTGGGTATCGGCGAGAGAGAGAGAGAGCAGGGGGTCCGGGTATCGGAGAGAGAGAGAGAGAGCAGGGGGTCCGGGTCCTATCAGAGAGAGAGAGCAGGGGGTCCGGGTATCGGAGAGAGAGAGAGAGAGAGAGAGAGCAGGGGGTCCAGGTATCGGAGAGAGAGAGAGCGAGCAGGGGGTCCGGGTATCAGAGAGAGAGAGAGAGAGAGAGCAGGGGTTCCGGGTATCGGAGAGAGAGAGAGCAGGGGGTCCGGGTATCGGGGAGAGAGAGAGAGAGAGAGAGATCAGGGGGTCCGGGTATCGGAGAGAGAGAGAGAGCAGGGGGTCCGGGTATCGGAGAGAGAGAGAGAGAGAGAGAGCAGGGGTTCCGGGTATCGGAGAGAGAGAGAGCAGGGGTTCCGGGTATCGGAGAGAGAGAGAGCAGGGGGTCCGGCTATCGGAGAGAGAGAGAGAGAGCAGGGGGTCCGGGTATCGGAGAGAGAGAGAGAGAGCAGGGGGTCCGGGTATCGGAGAGAGAGAGAGCAGGGGGTCCGGGTATCGGGGAGAGAGAGAGAGAGAGAGCAGGGGGTCCGGGTATCGGGGAGAGAGAGAGCAGGGGGTCCGGGTATCAGGGAGGGAGAGAGAGAGAGAGAGAGAGCAGGGGGTCCGGGTATCGGTGAGAGAGAGAGAGAGAGAGCAGGGGTTCCGGGTATCTGAGAGAGAGAGAGAGAGAGCAGGGGGTCCGGGTCTCGGAGAGAGAGAGAGAGAGAGCAGGGGGTCCGGGTATCTGAGAGAGAGAGAGAGCAGGGGGTCCGGGTATCGGAGAGAGAGAGAGAGCAGCGGGTCCGGGTATCGGAGAGAGAGAGAGAGCAGGGGGTCCGGGTACTATCAGAGAGAGAGAGCAGGGGGTCCGGGTATCGGAGAGAGAGAGAGAGAGCAGAGGGTCCGGGTCCTATCAGAGAGAGAGAGAGAGATCAGGGGGTCCGGGTATCGGAGAGAGAGAGAGAGCAGGGGGTCCGGGTATTGGAGAGAGAGAGAGCAGGGGGTCCGGGTATCGGAGAGAGAGAGAACAGGGGGTCCGGGTATCGGAGAGAGAGAGAGCAGGGGGTCCGGGTATTGGAGAGAGAGAGAGCAGGGGGTCCAGGTATCGGAGAGAGAGAGAACAGGGGGTCCGGGTATCGGAGAGAGAGAGAACAGGGGGTCCGGGTATCGGAGAGAGAGAGAAAACAGGGGGTCCGGGTATCGGAGAGAGAGAGAGAGAGAGCAGGGGGTCCGGGTATCGGAGAGAGAGAGAGAGAGAGCAGGGGGTCCGGGTATCGGAGAGAGAGAGAGAGAGCAGGGGGTCCGGGTATCGGAGAGAGAGAGAGAGAGAGAGCAGGGGGTCCGGGTATCGGAGAGAGAGAGAAAGAGAGCAGGGGGTCTGGGTATCGGAGTGAGAGAGAGAGCAGGGGGTCCGGGTATTGGAGAGAGAGAGAGAGAGCAGGGGGTCCGGGTACTATCAGAGAGAGAGAGCAGGGGGTCCGGGTATCGGAGAGAGAGAGAGAGAGAGCAGAGGGTCCGGGTACTATCAGAGAGAGAGAGAGATCAGGGGGTCCGGGTATCGGAGAGAGAGAGAGAGAGCAGGGGGTCCGGGTATCGGAGAGAGAGAGAACAGGGGGTCCGGGTATCGGAGAGAGAGAGAACAGGGGGTCCGGGTATCGGAGAGAGAGAGAACAGGGGGTCCGGGTATCGGAGAGAGAGAGAGCAGGGGGTCCGGGTATCGGAGAGAGAGAGAACAGGGGGTCCGGGTGTCGGAGAGAGAGAACAGGGGGTCCGGGTATCGAAGAGAGAGGGAGAGAGCAGGGGGTCCGGGTATCGGAGAGAGAGAGAGAGAGAGCAGGGGGTCCGGGTATCGGAGAGAGAGAGAGAGCAGGGGTCCGGGGTATCGGAGAGAGAGAGAGAGAGAGCAGGGGGTCCGGGTATCGGAGAGAGAGAGAGAGCAGGGGGTCCGGGTATCGGAGAGAGAGAGAGAGAGAGAGAGCAGGGGGTCCGGGTATCGGAGAGAGAGAGAGCAGGGGGTCCGGGTATCGGGGAGAGAGAGAGAGAGAGCAGGGGGTCCGGGTATCGGAGAGAGAGAGAGAGAGAGAGAGAGCAGGGGGTCCGGGTATCGGAGAGAGAGAGAGAGAGAGCAGGGGGTCCGGGTATCGGAGAGAGAGAGAGAGAGAGAGAGAGCAGGGGTTCCGGGTATCGGAGAGAGAGAGAGAGAGAGAGAGAGAGCAGGGGGTCCGGGTATCGGAGAGAGAGATAGAGCAGGGGGTCCGGGTATCGGAGAGAGAGAGAGAGAGAGAGAGCAGGGGGTCCGGGTATCTGAGAGAGAGAGAGAGAGCAGGGGGTCGGGGTATCGGAGAGAGAGAGAGCAGGGGGTCCGGGTATCGGGGAGAGAGAGAGAGAGAGCAGGGGGTCCGGGTATCGGAGAGAGAGAGAGAGAGAGAGAGCAGGGGGTCCGGGTATCGGAGAGAGAGAGAGAGCAGGGGGTCCGGGTATCAGAGAGAGAGAGAGAGAGAGAGCAGGGGGTCCGGGTATCGGAGAGAGAGAGAGAGAGAGAGAGCAGGGGGTCCGGGTATCGGAGAGAGAGAGAGAGAGAGCAGGGGGTCCGGGTATCAGAGAGAGAGAGAGAGAGAGAGAGCAGGGGGTCCGGGTATCGGAGAGAGAGAGAGAGAGAGCAGGGGGTCCGGGTATCGGAGAGAGAGAGAGAGAGAGCAGGGGGTCCGGGTATCGGAGAGAGAGAGAGAGAGAGAGAGAGCAGGGGGTCTGGGTATCAGAGAGAGAGAGCGAGAGAGAGCAGGGGGTCCGGGTATCGGAGAGAGAGAGAGAGAGAGAGCAGGGGGTCCGGGTATCGGAGAGAGAGAGAGAGAGAGAGAGAGAGAGCAGGGGATCTGGGTATCGGAGAGAGAGAGAGAGAGAGAGCAGGGGGTCCGGGTATCGGAGAGAGAGAGAGAGCAGGGGGTCCGGGTATCAGAGAGAGAGAGAGAGAGAGAGCAGGGGGTCCGGGTATCGGAGAGAGAGAGAGAGAGAGAGCAGGGGGTCCGGGTATCGGAGAGAGAGAGAGAGAGAGAGAGAGAGCAGGGGGTCTGGGTATCGGAGAGAGAGAGAGAGAGAGCAGGGGGTCCGGGTATCAGAGAGAGAGAGAGAGAGAGCAGGGGGTCCGGGTATCGGAGAGAGAGAGAGAGAGAGAGCAGGGGGTCCGGGTATCGGAGAGAGAGAGAGAGAGAGAGCAGGGGGTCCGGGTATCGGAGAGAGAGAGAGAGAGAGCAGGGGGTCCGGGTATCAGAGAGAGAGAGAGAGAGAGAGCAGGGGGTCTGGGTATCGGAGAGAGAGAGAGAGAGAGAGAGCAGGGGGTCCGGGTATCGGAGAGAGAGAGAGAGCAGGGGGTCCGGGTATCGGAGAGAGAGAGAGAGAGCAGGGGGTCCGGGTATCGGAGAGAGAGAGAGAGCAGGGGGTCCGGGTACTATGAGAGAGAGAGAGAGATCAGGGGGTCCGGGTATCGGAGAGAGAGAGAGAGCAGGGGGTCCGGGTATCGGAGAGAGGGAGAGAGCAGGGGGTCCGGGTATCGGAGAGAGAGAGAGAGAGAGAGAGCAGGGGGTCCGGGTATCGGAGAGAGAGAGAGAGAGAGAGAGCAGGGGGACCGGGTATCGGAGAGAGGGAGAGAGCAGGGGGTCCGGGTATCGGAGAGAGAGAGAGAGAGAGAGAGCAGGGGCTCCGGGTATCGGGGAGAGAGAGAGAGCAGGGGGTCCGGGTATCGGGGAGAGAGAGAGAGAGAGAGACAGAGAGCAGGGGGTCCGGGTATCGGAGAGAGAGAGAGAGCAGGGGGTCCGGGTATCGGAGAGAGAGAGAGAGAGAGAGAGCAGGGGGTCCGGGTATCGGAGAGAGAGAGAGAGAGAGAGAGCAGGGGTTCCGGGTATCGGAGAGAGAGAGAGAGAGAGAGAGCAGGGGGTCCGGGTATCGGAGAGAGAGAGAGAGAGAGAGCAGGGGGTCCGGGTATCGGAGAGAGAGAGAGAGAGAGCAGGGGGTCCGGGTATCGGAGAGAGAGAGAGAGAGAGCAGGGGGTCCGGGTATCGGAGAGAGAGAGAGAGAGAGCAGGGGGTCCGGGTATCGGAGAGAGAGAGAGAGAGAGAGAGAGAGCAGGGGTTCCGGGTATCGGAGAGAGAGAGAGAGAGAGAGAGAGCAGGGGGTCCGGGTATCGGAGAGAGAGAGAGAGAGAGCAGGGGGTCCGGGTATCGGAGAGAGAAAGAGAGAGAGAGAGCAGGGGTTCCGGGTATCGGAGAGAGAGAGAGAGAGAGCAGGGGGTCCGGGTATCGGGGAGAGAGAGAGAGAGAGCAGGGGGTCCGGGTATCGGAGAGAGAGAGAGCAGGGGGTCCGGGTATCGGAGAGAGAGAGAGAGCAGGGGGTCCGGGTATCGGGGAGAGAGAGAGAGCAGGGGGTCCGGGTATCGGAGAGAGAGAGAGAGAGAGAGCAGGGGGTCCGGGTATCGGAGAGAGAGAGAGAGCAGGGGGTCCGGGTATCAGAGAGAGAGAGAGAGAGAGAGCAGGGGGTCCGGGTATCGGAGAGAGAGAGAGAGAGAGCAGGGGGTCCGGGTATCGGAGAGAGAGAGAGAGAGCAGGGGGTCCGGGTATCGGAGAGAGAGAGAGAGAGAGAGCAGGGGGTCCGGGTATCGGAGAGAGAGAGAGAGCAGGGGGTCCGGGTATCGGAGAGAGAGAGAGAGCAGGGGGTCCGGGTATCGGAGAGAGAGAGAGAGAGAGAGCAGGGGGTCCGGGTATCGGAGAGAGAGAGAGAGCAGGGGGTCTGGGTATCGGAGAGAGAGAGAGAGAGCAGGGGGTCCGGGTATCGGAGAGAGAGAGAGAGAGAGAGCAGGGGGTCCGGGTATCGGAGAGAGAGAGAGAGCAGGGGGTCCGGGTATCGGAGAGAGAGAGAGAGAGAGAGAGCAGGGGGTCCGGGTATCGGAGAGAGAGAGAGAGCAGGGGGTCCGGGTATCGGAGAGAGAGAGAGAGAGAGAGCAGGGGGTCCGGGTATCGGAGAGAGAGAGAGAGCAGGGGGTCTGGGTATCGGAGAGAGAGAGAGAGCAGGGGGTCCGGGTTTTGGAGAGAGAGAGAGAGAGAGCAGGGGGTCCGGGTATCGGAGAGAGAGAGAGAGCAGGGGGTCCGGGTATCGGAGAGAGAGAGAGAGCAGGGGGTCCGGGTACTATCAGAGAGAGAGAGCAGGGGGTCCGGGTATCGGGGAGAGAGAGAGAGAGAGAGAGAGCAGGGGGTCTGGGTACTATCAGAGAGAGAGAGAGAGATCAGGGGGTCCGGGTATCGGAGAGAGAGAGAGAGCAGGGGGTCCGGGTCTCGGAGAGAGCAGGGGGTCCGGGTATCGGAGAGAGAGAGAACAGGGGGTCCGGGTATCAGAGAGAGAGAGAGAGCAGGGGGTCTGGGTATCGGAGAGAGAGAGAGAGAGAGAACAGGGGGTCCGGGTATCGGAGAGAGAGGGAGAGAGCAGGGGGTCCGGGTATCGGAGGGAGAGAGAGAGAGAGAGCAGGGGGTCCGGGTATCGGAGAGAGAGAGAGCAGGGGGTCCGGGTATCGGGGAGAGAGAGAGAGCAGGGGGTCCGGGTATCGGGGAGAGAGAGACAGAGAGCAGGGGGTCCGGGTATCGGAGAGAGAGAGAGCAGGGGGTCCGGGTATCGGAGAGAGAGAGAGAGAGAGAGAGCAGGGTTCCGGGTATCGGAGAGAGATAGAGAGAGAGAGAGCGCAGGGGGTCCAGGTATCGGAGAGAGAGAGAGAGAGAGCAGGGGGTCCGGGTATCGGAGAAAGAGAGAGAGAGAGCAGGGGGTCCGGGTATCGGAGAGAGAGAGAGAGAGAGCAGGGGGTCTGGGTATCGGAGAGAGAGAGAGAGAGAGAGATCAGGGGGTCCGGGTATCGGAGAGAGAGAGAGCAGGGGTCCGGGTCTCGGAGAGAGCAGGTGGTCCGGGTATCGGAGAGAGCAGGGGGTCCGGGTATCGGAGAGAGAGAGAACAGGGGGTCCGGGTATCAGAGAGAGAGAGAGCAGGGGGTCCGGGTATCGGAGAGAGAGAGAGAACAGGGGGTCCGGGTATCGGAGAGAGAGAGAGAGAGAACAGGGGGTCCGGGTATCGGAGAGAGAGAGAGAGAGAACAGGGGGTCCGGGTATCGGAGAGAGAGAGAGAACAGGGGGTCCGGGTATCGGAGAGAGAGAGAGAGAGAGAGCAGGGGATCCGGGTATCGGAGAGAGAGAGAGAGAGAGAGCAGGGGGTCCGGGTATCGGAGAGAGAGAGAGCAGGGGGTCCGGGTATCGGGGAGAGAGAGAGAGCAGGGGGTCCGGGTATCGGGGAGAGAGAGACAGAGAGCAGGGGGTCCGGGTATCGGAGAGAGAGAGAGAGCAGGGGGTCCGGGTATCGGAGAGAGAGAGAGAGAGAGAGCAGGGTTCCGGGTATCGGAGAGAGAGAGAGAGAGAGAGAGCAGGGGGTCCGGGTATCGGAGAGAGAGAGAGAGAGAGAGAGCGCAGGGGGTCCAGGTATCGGAGAGAGAGAGAGAGAGAGAGCAGGGGGTCCGGGTTTCGGAGAGAGAGAGAGAGAGAGAGAGAGAGAGAGAGCAGGGGGTCCGGGTATCGGAGAAAGAGAGAGAGAGAGCAGGGGGTCCGGGTATCGGAGAGAGAGAGAGAGAGAGCAGGGGGTCTGGGTATCGGAGAGAGAGAGAGAGAGAGAGAGAGATCAGGGGGTCCGGGTATCGGAGAGAGAGAGAGCAGGGGTCCGGGTCTCGGAGAGAGCAGGGGGTCCGGGTATCGGAGAGAGAGAGAACAGGGGGTCCGGGTATCAGAGAGAGAGAGAGCAGGGGGTCCGGGTATCGGAGAGAGAGAGAGAACAGGGGGTCTGGGTATCGGAGAGAGAGAGAGAACAGGGGGTCCGGGTATCGGAGAGAGAGGGAGAGAGCAGGGGGTCCGGGTATCGGAGAGAGAGAGCAGGGGGTCCGGGTATCGGAGAGAGAGAGAGAGAGAGAGCAGGGGGTCCGGGTATCGGGGAGAGAGAGAGAGAGAGAGAGAGAGCAGGGGGTCCGGGTATCGGAGAGAGAGAGAGAGCAGGGGGTCCGGGTATCAGAGAGAGAGAGAGCAGGTGGTCCGGGTATCGGAGAGAGAGAGAGAGCAGGGGTTCCGGGTATCGGAGAGAGAGGGAGAGAGAGCAGGGGGTCCGGGTATCGGAGAGAGAGAGAACAGGGGGTCCGGGTATCGGAGAGAGAGAGAGAGAGCAGGGGGTCCGGTTATCGGAGAGAGAGAGAGCAGGGGGTCCGGGTATCGGAGAGAGAGAGAGAGCAGGGGGTCCGGGTATCGGAGAGAGAGCAGGGGGTCCGGGTATCGGAGAGAGAGAGAGAGAGCAGGAGGTCCGGGTATCGGAGAGAGAGCAGGGGGTCCGGGTATCGGAGAGAGAGAGAGAGAGAGAGAGCAGGGGGTCCGGGTATCGGAGAGAGAGAGAGAGCAGGGGGTCTGGGTATCGGAGAGAGAGAGAGAACAGGGGGTCCGGGTATCGGAGAGAGAGAGAACAGGGGGTCCGGTTTTCGGAGAGAGACAGAGAGCAGTGGGTCCGGGTATCAGAGAGAGAGAGCAGGGGGTCCGGGTATCAGAGAGAGAGAACAGGGGGTCCGGGTATCGGAGAGAGAGAGAGCAGGGGGTCCGGGTACTATCAGAGAGAGAGAGAGCAGGGTGTCCAGGCTTGCCAGGACCTTCTCAATGGATCAGAAGGTCTATGGGAGTCCAGGGAATGCCAAAGGACCCCTCTGTCCAGTATTGTGCTCTGTGCCCTATGCTGTGTGTCATGTGCCCTCTGCCCTCTGCCCTGTACTCTGCCCTATGCCGTGCCATGTGCCCTGTACTCTTTGCTCTGTGCCTTGTGCTGTCTGCCCTGTCCTGTGTGCCCTCTGCCCTCTGCGCCGTGTGCCCTCTGCTCTGTGCCCAGTGCCCTGTACCCTATGCTCTGTGCCCCTGGAATCTCCATGTTGGGGGAAATTGTCACCATCGTCAGACGAGGCGGAATGTGTCTGTAATCGGAGTGTAACGTGCGTGTACCAGGTGACAGGACCATTAGGCAGTGTCTGTTCCTGACCTACCTTTGCGGCTCATTGCCTGGGCTGAGTACCCAAGGTATTTCTTTAACCATTTGACGCAGGTTTCCTGCGTGTAATATTTCTTGTACTGGTTGTCGGCCTTGTTCTTGTTCCATTTGTTCTTGGTGATCAGAGCAGCGGGTGAGGCAGAGACCCACACCGCGTGCTCCAGGTTGAAGCTGATCAGGTCACGCCCGTTGAAGGCATACTGGCGGACTCCGCTCACCACCCCGTCATCGTTCAGCACACAGCCCGAGGTATACTGCAGGAAGTTCAGTCCTAGACACAGATTGAAAGCAACCTTGAAAACCCAGCACCAACAATGCAAGGAGACGAGGTTACAGCTCAGGCACCTCGTGTACAACTCACTAGCACTCCTCGAAACTGGGCTCAGTGATCACAACACCAGTGTGTGCTCACCATTACACACCCATGTGAACCTGGCTCAGTTATCCTATCGCAAGTGTGCACTCACCATTACACACCCATGTGAACCTGGCTCAGTTATCCTATCACGAGTGTGCATTCACCATTACACACCCATGTGAACCTGGCTCAGTTATCCTATCACAAGTGTGTGCTCACCATTACACACCCATGCGAACATGGATCAGTTATCCTATCACGAGTGTGCACTCACCATTACACACCCATGCGAACATGGATCAGTTATCCTATCACGAGTGTGCATTCACCATTACACACCCATGTGAAACTGGATCAGTGATCCTATCACAAGTGTGTACTCACCATTACACACCCAGGCAAACCTGGATCAGTTATCATATCATGAATGTGCATTCACCATTAAACACCCATGTGAACCTGGATCAGTGATCCTACCATGAGTGTGCATTCACCATTACACACCCATGTGAACCTGGATCAGTGATCCTACCATGTGTGTGCATTCACCATTGCACACCCATGTGAACCTGGATCAGTGATCCTACCATGTGTGTGCATTCACCATTACACACCCATGTGAACCTGGCTCAGTGATCCTATTATGAGCGTGCATTCACCATTACACACCCATGTGAACCTGGATCAGTGATCCTATCACAAGTGTGCACTCACCATTACACACCCATGTGAACCTGGATCAGTTATCCTATCATGAGTGTGCACTCACCATTACACACCCATGTGAACCTGGATCAGTGATCCTACCATGAGTGTGCATTCACCATTACACACCCATGTGAACCTGGCTCAGTGATCCTATCATGAGTGTGCATTCACCATTACACACCCACGTGAACCTGGATCAGTGATCCTACCATGAGTGTGCACTCACCTCTATTGCTGCTGTTTGTTCTCCGTGTTGCTATCTTCACATTAGCCAGGGACAGCTTCTGTCGATCAATCAATCTCTTGGTCTCTTGGTCCCAATAATCTCCGCCCAGTGTTCTATTCATCCATGGCTGGCGTGGGATATCTTTCTGAATGACGCTGTCATAGTAAGTGATCTGCATGTCATCCAGGATCCCAACGTGAATGAACTCAGGAAACTCCGCACCTCCCAACATAGTGATGTAGTAATACCTCAGAGAGTGCGACTCTGTCAAACACAATAACATAACTCACTCAGAATGGGCCCACACATCGAGGACTCGGCCCTTCCCTCTCCTCCTCCTCCTCACTCCTAGAGAGGGGTGGGGGGGGGAAGAGAGGGAGGAAGGAAGAGATGGGAGGGAGAGGAGGGAAGCCATGCAAGGCAGAAGTGAAAACTTCACCCGCTGTTTTGTGTACCCAGACTGGGATTACTGGATTGAAAGATTTACTCTGTATCTAACCCGTGCTGTATCTGTCCTGGGAGTGTTTGATGGGACAGTGTAGAGGGAGCTTTACCCTGTATCTAACCCGTGCTGTACCTGTCCTGGGAGTGTTTGATGGGACAGTGTAGAGGGAGCTTTACTCTGTATCTAACCCATGCTGTATCTGTCCTGGGAGTGTTTGATGGGACAGTGTAGAGGGAGCTTTACTCTGTATCTAACCCGTGCTGTACCCGTCCTGGGAGTGTTTGATGGGACAGTGTGGAGGGAGCTTTACTCTGTATCTAACCCGTGCTGTACCTGTCCTGGGAGTGTTTGATGGGACAGTGTAGAGGGAGCTTTACTCTGTATCTAACCCGTGCTGTACCTGTCCTGGGAGTGTTTGATGGGACAGTGTAGAGGGAGCTTTACTCTGTATCTAACCCGTGCTGTACCTGTCCTGGGAGTGTTTGATGGGACAGTGTAGAGGGAGCTTTACTCTGTATCTAACCCGTGCTGTACCTGCCCTGGGAGTGTTTGATGGGACAGTGTAGAGGGAGCTTTACTCTGTATCTAACCCATGCTGTACCTGTCCTGGGAGTGTTTGATGGGACAGTGTAGAGGAAGCTTTACTCTGTATCTAACCCGTGCTGTACCTGTCCTGGGAGTGTTTGATGGGACAGTGTAGAGGGAGCTTTACTCTGTATCTAACCCGTGCTGTATCTGTCCTGGGAGTGTTTGATGGGACAGTGTAGAGGGAGCTTTACTCTGTATCTAACCCGTGCTGTATCTGTCCTGGGAGTGTTTGATGGGACAGTGTAGAGGGAGCTTTACTCTGTATCTAACCCGTGCTGTACCTGTCCTGGGAGTGTTTGATGGGACAGTGTAGAGGGAGCTTTACTCTGTATCTAACCCATGCTGTATCTGTCCTGGGAGTGTTTGATGGGACAGTGTAGAGGGAGCTTTACTCTGTATCTAACCCGTGCTGTACCCGTCCTGGGAGTGTTTGATGGGACAGTGTGGAGGGAGCTTTACTCTGTATCTAACCCGTGCTGTACCTGTCCTGGGAGTGTTTGATGGGACAGTGTAGAGGGAGCTTTACTCTGTATCTAACCCGTGCTGTACCTGTCCTGGGAGTGTTTGATGGGACAGTGTAGAGGGAGCTTTACTCTGTATCTAACCCGTGCTGTACCTGTCCTGGGAGTGTTTGATGGGACAGTGTAGAGGGAGCTTTACTCTGTATCTAACCCGTGCTGTACCTGCCCTGGGAGTGTTTGATGGGACAGTGTAGAGGGAGCTTTACTCTGTATCTAACCCATGCTGTACCTGTCCTGGGAGTGTTTGATGGGACAGTGTAGAGGAAGCTTTACTCTGTATCTAACCCGTGCTGTACCTGTCCTGGGAGTGTTTGATGGGACAGTGTAGAGGGAGCTTTACTCTGTATCTAACCCGTGCTGTATCTGTCCTGGGAGTGTTTGATGGGACAGTGTAGAGGGAGCTTTACTCTGTATCGAACCCGTGCTGTACCTGCCCTGGGAGTGTTTGATGGGACAGTGTAGAGGAAGCTTTACTCTGTATCGAACCCGTGCTGTACCTGCCCTGGGAGTGTTTGATGGGACAGTGTAGAGGGAGCTTTACTCTGCATCTAACCTGTGCTGTATCTGTCCTGGGAGTGTTTGATGGGACAGTGTAGAGGGAGCTTTACTCTGCATCTAACCTGTGCTGTATCTGTCCTGGGAGTGTTTGATGGGACAGTGTAGAGGGTGCTCTACTCTGTATCTAACCCGTGCTGCACCTGTCCTGGGAGTGTTTGATGGGACAGTGTAGAGGGTGCTCTACTCTGTATCTAACCCGTGCTGCACCTGTCCTGGGAGTGTTTGATGGGACAGTGTAGAGGGTGCTCTACTCTGTATCTAACCCGTGCTGCACCTGTCCTGGGAGTGTTTGATGGGACAGTGTAGAGGGTGCTCTACTCTGTATCTAACCCATGCTGTACCTGGCCTGGGAGTGTTTGATGGGACAGTGTAGAGGGTGCTCTACTCTGTATCTAACCCGTGCTGTACCTGTCCTGGGAGTGTTTGATGGGACAGTGTAGAGGGTGCTTTACTCTGTATCTAACCCGTGCTGTATCTGTCCTGGGAGTGTTTGATGGGACAGTGTAGAGGGAGCTTTACTCTGTATCGAACCCGTGCTGCACCTGTCCTGGGAGTGTTTGATGGGACAGTTTCATCTTTGATACCCTTGTCCCCAATAAAACCCTTACTCTCTCTCACATTGGTTGTTCCCCCTGTTACGGCCCCCACCTCTGCTCCTTTAAGCCCAAGGGACGCAGACTTGAATGTTTATGGCGGACAACTGGTTTAGCCATTCATCGCCAGATCTGGCTGGACCACATAAAGCACTATCGGGTCCTGCTCTCCTCTGCTCAAACTGCTCACTATTCCAGGATCATCCTGGAATGTAAAGATAATCCCCGGCTTCTCTTCTCCGCTACAAACCGTCCTCTTAAACCCCTCTCCTCTGCCCCCTCCACCCTCACCTCCAACAACACGTGCGAGGAGCTCATGGACTTTGTCACTAAGATTGAGACCATTCGTTCAGCTGCCTCTGCCTTTTCCCTCCCTCCCCCTAGCCCACCGAGCCAAACTTCCCCTTCAGTTCCCCCCTGCCCCAGCCTGAACTCACATCTTTCTCCAGTTTCTCTCCTATCTCCCCTCATGCCCTTTCTGAGCTCATCTTGACCATGAGACCCACCTCCTGCTCCCTCGACCCAATTCCCACCAAACTGCTGACCACCCAACTTCCCTTCCTGGCCCCCATGTTAGCTGATATTGTTACCAGTTCCCTCTCCTCAGGTACTGTCCCCCTCCCCTTCAAATCTGCCGTCATCACCCCCCTCCCCAAAAAACCCACCCTTGACCCCCCCTGTCCTTACAAACTCCCGCCCCATCTCCACCCTCCCTTTCCTCTCCAATGTCCTTGAACGTTTTGTCTCCTCCCAAATCCGTGCCCATCTTTCCCGCAACTCCATGTTTGAATCCCTCCAATCAGGTTTCCACCCCTGTCACAGCACTGAAACGGCCCTGATCGAAGTCACAAATGAGATCCTCTGTGACTGTGACCGTGGTAAACGATCCCTCCTCATCCTTCTCCACCTGTCTGCAGCCGTTGACCACACCATCCTCCTCCAACACCTCTCCTCCATCGTCCAGCTGGGTGGGACTGCGCTCACCTGGTTCCATTCTTATCTATCCAGTCGTAGCCAGAGAATCACCTGCAATGGCTTCTCTTCCCACTCCCGCACCGTTACCTCTGGAGTCCCCCAAGGATCGATCCTTCGCCCCCTCCTATTTCTCATCTACATGCTACCCCTCGGTGACATCATCCTAAAACACAACGTCAGGTTCCACATGTACACTGACGACCCCCAGCTCGACCCCACCACCACCTCCCTCGACCCCTCCACTCTCTCTCATTGGTCACATTGTTTGTCCGACATCCAGGACTGGATGAGCAGAAATTTCCTCTAATTAAACATTGGGAAGACCGTAGCCATTGTCTTCGGTCCCCACCACAAACTCCGTTCCCCAGACCCCCGACTCCATCCCTCTCCCTGGCCACTGTCTGAGGCTGAACCAGACCGTTCACAACCTTGGCGTCCTATTTGACCCTGAGATGAGCTTCTGACCCCATATCTGCTCCATCACCAAGACCGCCTACTTCCACCTCTGTAACATCGCCCGTCTCCGCCCCTGCCTCAGCCCATCTGCTGCTGAAACCCTCATCCATGCTTTTGTTACCTCCAGACCGGACTATTCCAATGCTCTCCTGGCCAGCCTCCCATCTTCCACTCTCTGTAAACTTGAGCTCATCCAAAACGCTGCTGCCCGTATCCTAACTCACACCAAGTCCTGTTCTCCCATCACCCCCTGTGTTCGCTGATCTACTTTGGCTCCCAGTCCGGGAACGCCTCAATTTTAAAATTCTCATCCTTGTTTTCAAATCCCCCCATGGCCTCGCCCCCTCCCTATCTCTGTAACCTCCTCCAGCCCTACAACCCTCCAAGATCTCTCCAATTCTTGCCTATTGCCCATCCCCGATTTTAATCGCTCCACCATTGGCGGCCGTGCCTTCAGCTACCTAGATGCTAAGCTCTGGAATTCCCTCCCTAAACCTCTCCACCTCTCTCTTCTCCTTTAAGACCCTCCTTAAAACCTACCTCTTTGACCAATCTTTAAGTCACCTGTCCTAATATCTCCTTATGCGGTTCGGTATCAAATTTTGTTTGATAATCGATCCGGTGAAATGCCTTGGGATGTTTTACTACATTAAAGGCACTATATAAATGCAAGTTGTTGTTGTTGTGTAGAGGGAGCTTTACTCTGTATCTAACCCGTGCTGTACCTGCCCTGGGAGTGATTGATGGGACAGTGTAGAGGGAGCTTTACTCTGTATCTAACCCGTGCTGTACCTGCCCTGGGAGTGTTTGATGGGACAGTGTAGAGGGAGCTTTACTCTGTATCTAACCCGTGCTGTACCTGCCCTGGGAGTGTTTGATGGGACAGTGTAGAGGGAGCTTTACTCTGTATCTAACCCGTGCTGTACCTGCCCTGGGAGTGATTGATGGGACAGTGTAGAGGGAGCTTTACTCTGTATCTAACCCGTGCTGTACCTGCCCTGGGAGTGATTGATGGGACAGTGTAGAGGGAGCTTTACTCTGTATCTAACCCGTGCTGTACCTGCCCTGGGAGTGATTGATGGGACAATGTAGAGGGAGCTTTACTCTGTATCTAACCCGTGCTGTACCTGCCCTGGGAGTGTTTGATGGGACAGTGCAGAGGGAGCTTTACTCTGTATCTAACCCGTGCTGTACCTGCCCTGGGAGTGATTGATGGGACAGTGTAGAGGGAGCTTTACTCTGTATCTAGGAACACAGGAATATAGGAACAGGAGTAGGCCACTTAGCCCCTCGAGCCTGTTCCGCCATTCAATTACATCATGGCTGGTCTGTATCTTAACTCCATCTCCCGCCTTGATTCTGTAACTCTTAATACCCTTGCCTAACAAAAATCGATCAATCTCAGTTTTCACATTTTCAATTGACCCCCAGTCTCGACAGCTTTTTGGGAGGGATTTCCAGATTTCCACTCCCCTTTGTGTGAAGAAATGCTTTCTGACATCACCCCTGAACGGCCGAGCTCTAATTTTAAGGTTATGCCCCCTTGTCCTGGACTATCCCACCAGAGGAAATAGTTTCTCTCTATCGACTCTATCAAATCCTTTAATCATCTTAAACACCTCAATTAGATCACCGCTTAATCTTCTATACTCGAGGGAATACAAGCCGAGTCGATGCAACCTGTCCTCATAATTTAACCCTTTTAGCCCCGGTATCATTCTGGTGAATCTGCACTGCACCCCCTCCAAGGCCAATATATCCTTCCTGAGGTGCGGTGCCCAGAACTGAATGCAGTATCTCCAGATGTGGTCTAACCAGAGCTCTGTACAGCTGGAACATAACTTCCTCCTCTTGTATTCCAGTCCCTGAGATAAAGGCCAACATTCCTTTAGCCTTTTTAATTATTTTTTTGTACCTGTCCACTTGCTTTTAGCGATTTCTGTACTTGGACCCCTAAATCTCACTGCTCCTCCACAGCTCATAACTTCTCACTATTTAGAAAATACACTGATTTATCTTTCTTAGGTCCAAAGTGGATGACCTCACACTTCCCCACATTGAACTCCATCTGTCACAGTTTTGCCCACTCACTGAATCTATCAATGTCCCTTTGCAACTTCCTGCTCCCATCTGCACTATTTACTGTGCCACCTAACTTAGTGTCGTCAGTAAACTCAGATATACGGCTCTCTATTCCTTCATCCAAGTCATTTATAAATAAAGTGAGCAGCTGAGGCCCCAGTACAGGTCCCCGGGGGACACCACTAGTCACATCCTGCCTACTTCGGTCCATTCCCATTATCCCCACGCTCTGTCTCCTACCTCCTGACCAATTCCCTCTCCAAGCCAATAGGTTGCCTCCAATTCCATGTGCACTCATTTTTGTTAACAGTCCCTTATGTGGAACTTTGTCGAATGTCTTCCGGACATCCACAGAAATAACATCCATCGACACTCCCTTATCTACCACGTTAGTTACCTCCTCAAAAAATTCAATGAGATTCGTTAGACAAGGCGTACCCGTTACAAATCCATACTGGCTCACTCTGATCAGTTCATAGTGTCCAAATGCTCAGTCACTCTGTCCTTAATAGATTCCAGTAACTTCCCCACAACTGACGTCGGATTAACAGGCCTATAATTTCCTGGTTCATCTCTCTTACCCCTCTTAAATAGTGGAGTGACATTGGCAATTTTCCAATCCAAGGGGACAATTCCTGAATCGAGAGAGTTTTGGGAGATCATGACGAGAGCATCTACAATTTTCTCACCTTTCTCTTTTAATACCCTGGGGTGGAAACCATCAGGTCCTGGAGATTTATCTATCCGAAGTCCTATTCATTGCCCTATTACCATTTTTTAAACTTATATTGAATCTATAACTCCCTCCCTTGGTTTATTTTTACTTTCCCTTCTATCACTGGTATTATATCCTCTTCCTCTACTGTGAAAACGGATACAAAGTACTCATTTAATAAATCTGCCGTTACCTTGTTGTCCACCACCTCGAAGGACAAGAGCAACAGGCACATGGGAACAACACCACCTGCACGTTCCCCTCCAAGTCACACACCATCCCGACTTGGAAATATATCGCCGTTCCTTCATCGTTGCTGGGTCAAAATCCTGGAACTCCCTTCCTAACAGCACTGTGGGAGAACCTTCACCACACGGACTGCAGCGGTTCAAGAAGGCGGCTCACCACCACCTTCTCAAGGGCAATTAGGGATAGGCAATAAATGCCGGCCTCGCCAGCGACGCCCACATCCCGTGAACGAATATATTAAAAAAATTACAGTATCACCTGCGTCTGTCTTTAAATGGGCCACATCTCCTTCAGCCACTCTCTTACTCTTAATGTATTTATAAAAACGTTTACTATTAACGCTAATATTATTTGTATGGTTTTTGGCCTATTCCCTTATTGCAGTTCTTAATATAAAACCTTGGTTTGTGTGGGATCTGTCTCCTTCTCAAACTTAATGTCAAACTCGACCGTGTTATGGTCACTGTTTTCAAACTGTTCCCTCAGCGTCAGGTTATTAATTAATCCTGGCTCGTCACTCCAAACTAAGTCTTGTATGGCCTGCTCCCTTGTCGGTTCGAAATCATATCTTTTCAGAAAACTGTCCAGGATACAGTCTAGAAATTCGCTGCCTTTATGATCGGAGCTGTTTCACATTTCCCAGTCTGCATGAAAATTAAAATCTCCCATTATAACCACCTTGAATTTGCGACAAGATTCTCTGATCTCCATGTTTATGCATCCCACCACTACATCACTGGTGTCAGGAGATCTGTGGACAACTCCCACCAGTCCAACATTCTTTGCTAACATCAATGGAGGAAAATATTAGGAGCAGCGCAGTACAGGCACTTGATCAATAGCACCCATGTTACACTCTCGGCAACAGTTAAAATTACACCCACAGGAAGAGGGAGAGAGAAAGAGAGTGAGATTGGAAGGATGAATTCTGTACTTACCGGGAGAGACCCGGGAAAAACACAGGGATATGGAGAAAAGGATCAGCAGCATTCTGGGAAGCCACGGCCTCTATTCCAATCAGTGACTGGGAATAAAATACTCAGAGAGGGACCGATCGAGCGTTTATTGACTGAACAAAACACAAATAAAACAAGAATCTCTCAGACTCCATTTTACTGTTCATCTCGAACTTTGATCACTTCCTTGAAATCAAAGTGCAGAGTCTGAGGGTCAATGATTGGTTCCTTTCAGCAAAATACCCAATTAAATGGATAAACAGTCACCTGTCACCAGTTACCAGGATGATCAAACTCAGACAGGCTGAGAAACCGAGTCGAAGAGAGAGATTGAAGAGGCCTCCGACACCAGGTCCATTTTAAAGGGAGGAGAGAGTGGGATCTTGGGCTCCCCACTCACAGGAAACACATTGAGAACGGGCCATCCCCAGGAACTGTGAAACTGACTCTGCTCTGGGCTGGAGTTAGACCACAAACAGGAACAGTTAGACACAACCTTTAATATAGTGAATATCACAAGGGAATTCACAGAGGAGAAACACACGGAGCAGGAGGAGAGTGAGGGGAGAGGGTCAAACTAACAGGAGGAGAGTGAGGGGAGAGGGTCAAACTAACAGGGGGAGAGTGAGGGGAGAGGGTCAAACTAACAGGGGGAGAGTGAGGGGAGAGGGTCAAACTAACAGGGGGAGAGTGAGGGGAGAGGGTCAATCAAACAGTGGGAGAGTGAGGGGAGAGGGTCAAACTAACAGGGGGAGAGTGAGGGGAGAGGGTCAAACTAACAGGGGGAGAGTGAGGGGAGAGGGTCAAACTAACGGGGAGAGTGAGGGGAGAGGGTCAAACTAACAGGGGGAGAGTGAGGGGAGAGGGTCAAACAAACAGGGGGAGAGTGAGGGGAGAGGGTCAAACTAACAGGGGGAGAGTGAGGGGAGAGGGTCAAACTAACAGGGGGAGAGTGAGGGGAGAGGGTCAAACTAACAGGAGGAGAGTGAGGGGAGAGGGTCAAACTAACAGGGGGAGAGTGAGGGGAGAGGGTCAAACTAATAGGGGGAGAGTGAGGGGAGAGGGTCAAACTAACAGGGGGAGAGTGAGGGGAGAGGGTCAAACTAACAGGAGGAGAGTGAGGTGAGAGGGTCAAACTAACAGGAGGAGAGTGTCAAACTAACAGGAGGAGAGTGAGGGGAGAGGGTCAAACTACAGGGGGAGAGTGAGGGGAGAGGGTCAAACTAACAGGGGGAGAGTGAGGGGAGAGGGTCAAACTAACAGGGGGAGAGTGAGGGGAGAGGGTCAATCTAACAGTGGGAGAGTGAGGGGAGAGGGTCAAACTAACAGGGGGAGAGTGAGGGGAGAGGGTCAAACTAACAGGGGGAGAGTGAGGGGAGAGGGTCAAACTAACGGGGAGAGTGAGGGGAGAGGGTCAAACTAACAGGGGGAGAGTGAGGGGAGAGGGTCAAACTAACAGGGGGAGAGTGAGGGGAGAGGGTCAAACTAACGGGGAGAGTGAGGGGAGAGGGTCAAACTAACAGGGGGAGAGTGAGGGGAGAGGGTCAAACTAACAGGAGGAGAGTGAGGGGAGAGGGTCAAACTAACAGGAGGAGAGTGAGGGGAGAGTGTCAAACTAACAGGGGGAGAGTGAGGGGAGAGGGTCAAACTAATGGGGAGAGTGAGGGGAGAGGGTCAAACTAATAGGGGGAGAGTGAGGGGAGAGGGTCAAACTAACAGGGGGAGAGTGAGGGGAGAGGGTCAAACTAACAGGAGGAGAGTGAGGTGAGAGGGTCAAACTAACAGGGGGAGAGTGAGGGGAGAGGGTCAAACTAACAGGGGGAGAGTGAGGGGAGAGGGTCAAACTAACAGGGGGAGAGTGAGGGGAGAGGGTCAAACTAACAGGAGGAGAGTGAGGGGATAGGGTCAAACTAACAGTGGGAGAGTGAGGGGAGAGGGTCAAACTAACAGGAGGAGAGTGAGGGGAGAGGGTCAAACTAACAGGAGGAGAGTGAGGGGAGAGTGTCAAACTAACAGGGGGAGAGTGAGGGGAGAGGGTCAAACTAATGGGGAGAGTGAGGGGAGAGGGTCAAACTAATAGGGGGAGAGTGAGGGGAGAGGGTCAAACTAACAGGGGGAGAGTGAGGGGAGAGGGTCAAACTAACAGGAGGAGAGTGAGGTGAGAGGGTCAAACTAACAGGGGGAGAGTGAGGGGAGAGGGTCAAACTAACAGGGGGAGAGTGAGGGGAGAGGGTCAAACTAACAGGGGGAGAGTGAGGGGAGAGGGTCAAACTAACAGGAGGAGAGTGAGGGGATAGGGTCAAACTAACAGTGGGAGAGTGAGGGGAGAGGGTCAAACAAACAGGAGGAGAGTGAGGGGAGAGGGTCAAACTAACAGGAGGGGGAGAGTGAGGGGAGAGGGTCAAACTAACAGGGGGAGAGTGAGGGGAGAGGGTCAAACTAACGGGGAGAGTGAGGGGAGAGGGTCAAACTAACAGGGGGAGAGTGAGGGGAGAGGGTCAAACTAACGGGGAGAGTGAGGGGAGAGGGTCAAACTAACAGGGGGAGAGTGAGGGGAGAGGGTCAAACTAACAGGGGGAGAGTGAGGGGAGAGGGTCAAACTAACGGGGAGAGTGAGGGGAGAGGGTCAAACTAACAGGGGGAGAGTGAGGGGAGAGGGTCAAACTAACAGGAGGAGAGTGAGGGGAGAGGGTCAAACTAACAGGAGGAGAGTGAGGGGAGAGTGTCAAACTAACAGGGGGAGAGTGAGGGGAGAGGGTCAAACTAATGGGGAGAGTGAGGGGAGAGGGTCAAACTAATAGGGGGAGAGTGAGGGGAGAGGGTCAAACTAACAGGGGGAGAGTGAGGGGAGAGGGTCAAACTAACAGGAGGAGAGTGAGGTGAGAGGGTCAAACTAACAGGGGGAGAGTGAGGGGAGAGGGTCAAACTAACAGGGGGAGAGTGAGGGGAGAGGGTCAAACTAACAGGGGGAGAGTGAGGGGAGAGGGTCAAACTAACAGGAGGAGAGTGAGGGGATAGGGTCAAACTAACAGTGGGAGAGTGAGGGGAGAGGGTCAAACAAACAGGAGGAGAGTGAGGGGAGAGGGTCAAACTAACAGGAGGGGGAGAGTGAGGGGAGAGGGTCAAACTAACAGGGGGAGAGTGAGGGGAGAGGGTCAAACTAACGGGGAGAGTGAGGGGAGAGGGTCAAACTAACAGGGGGAGAGTGAGGGGAGAGGGTCAAACTAACGGGGAGAGTGAGGGGAGAGGGTCAAACTAACGGGGAGAGTGAGGGGAGAGGGTCAAACTAACAGGGGGAGAGTGAGGGGAGAGGGTCAAACTAACAGGAGGAGAGTGAGGGGAGAGGGTCAAACTAACAGGAGGAGAGTGAGGGGAGAGTGTCAAACTAACAGGGGGAGAGTGAGGGGAGAGGGTCAAACTAATGGGGAGAGTGAGGGGAGAGGGTCAAACTAATAGGGGGAGAGTGAGGGGAGAGGGTCAAACTAACAGGGGGAGAGTGAGGGGAGAGGGTCAAACTAACAGGAGGAGAGTGAGGGGAGAGGGTCAAACTAACAGGAGGAGAGTGAGGGGAGAGGGTCAAACGAACAGGGGGAGAGTGAGGGGAGAGGGTCAAACTAACAGGAGGAGAGTGAGGGGAGAGGGTCAAACGAACAGGGGGAGAGTGAGGGGAGAGGGTCAAACGAACAGGAGGAGAGTGAGGGGAGAGGGTCAAACTAACAGGAGGAGAGTGAGGGGAGAGGGTCAAACTAACAGGAGGAGAGTGAGGGGAGAGGGTCAAACTAACAGGAGGGGGAGAGTGAGGGGAGAGGGTCAAACTAACAGGAGGAGAGTGAGGGGAAAGGGTCAAACTAACAGGAGGGGGAGAGTGAGGGGAGAGGTCAAACTAACAGGAGGGGAGTGAGGGGAGAGGATCAAACTAACAGGAGGGGCAGAGTGAGGGGAGGTGGATACCTGAGTGTGAGTCACAGCCTGGACTCTAATTGAGGGGTTCACATGGTTTAAATATGACCCACTCCCACAGTTTCGTTGAAAGTAATTCTCCGATTTCCCTTTTCCCGATTGTTTCATGTATTATAAACCTCTCAGGCACCTCCTTTCCAGGCTGAAGAGCCCAAGTCTCTCTGGTCTTTCCTCATAACTCAGAGCCCTGACACGGGGGACCAGCCTGGTGGCTCCTCTCTGCACTGCCCCCAGTGTCTGAGTGTCTCCCCTGTGTCTCAGTGACCAGACCCGGACACAGTACTAGTAAGAACACTGGGGTCCATGGGTTGACCATCCAGCCGAGGTCTCGGACTGAATGGGGCTTCAGTTTGGCCCATGGACGGCCTTCCATCACCCAGTTGTGATTAACTTTGAGTTGACCTCACCAGCTGCCGATTACAAGACCCACAAGCTGCTGAGTGAATGAATTAACCCTTTCTTGCCAAATCATCAAAGAAGGATTCAGACAACAAGTCAACAATCAACAAATATTTATTGATTCCAAGACACAATTATCACCACTTAAAGTGAAACATTGAGTATTGAAATAATAAGAGATAAAGTTACTGACAGTGTCACCCAGCGAATTTGAATAAATAATGAACAGACGGAGTTACTTCAGGAAATGAGCGACAGAGATTGTGAAGACAGCTCAGTGTCTCACTGGAATTCACCATTAACTGGGTTACTCATTGTCAAATTATAGCTGAGATCAGAGCCTGAGACTGGTATCAATTGGGGAGATTAAATTCCGAGTAACTCCTTCGATCACTGACAAGTTACCAGCATTGGCTGGTCAGTTTATTGAGTAGGTTAGGGTCTGTGTACTGGTGGGGAGCAATGTTTCCAGAGCTGAAACGACCGTGTCCTCATGAGCGGGTTGGTTGAGTTGATCTCCTCCCCTGGGACGGGGAACGTCGAATTGGTGACAGGGTTTCTGTTCCACTTGAATCCTCCGTTCTGTTTGAACCCACCTCACACACGAGAGACTGGGTCTGTGCTCACTGACTCACCTCGAACCTTCCTTGATCTCACACAACCTGTACAGTTCAGTGACACTCTTATTTCTGACTGTAACTGGCTCGTACAGTCATACAACCTGACTTCTGTAACCTTTAACTCTCTGTCCTGATATACCTTGTACTTGTAAAGGTCGCCTTCTACATCTGTTGGAGACAAACAGAACATACTGAGAGATGAGCCATGCTCCCTCTTGTATACCTTCAATTTAAATTAAACCCCCTTCCATTCAATTCACCAATCTGGTCACACATGTATCTGAAGGGTGCACCCTCTCGGTATCAATCACGTCTAACAGCCATCGAAGTGTTCTCGAAGACCTCGAGGTTAATGAGGCCTGGATCCCTGTGCAAAACCGACCATATGACCACTCCCCGAACTTCTCAATCTTTCTCCAACAAAGGTCCTCGTCAGGCCCAGATGAGGAAACATCTCTGGGCATTAATAGAGAACATTGTATCGATATCTGTCTGTATAGATCTCTCTCTATCCATTAGTTTATGTCTGTGTATATACTGATGTATCTCACATTGTATCGATATCTGTCTGTATTGATCTCTCTCTACCATTAGTTTATGTCTGTGTCTCAACTGATGTATCTCACATTGTATCGATATCTGTCTGTATAGACCTCTCTATCCATTAGTTTATGTCTGTGTATATACTGATGTATCTCACATTGTATCTATATCTGTCTGTATTGATCTCTCTATCCATTAGTTTATGTCTGTGGATATACTGATGAATCTCACATTGTATCTATATCTGTCTGTATTGATCTCTCTCTATCCATTAGTTTATGTCTGTGTATATACTGATGTATCTCACATTGTATCTATATCTGTCTGTCTGGATCTCTCTCTATCCATTAGTTTATGTCTGTGTATATACTGATGTATCTCACATTGTATCTACGTCTCTCTGTGTTCCTTTATCTATCTTCCTATTTTTATCTCACTCTGTCTGGATTTGTCTCCCCACAAAAGACCCTGTTTTCTGCCTGTGAAACTTGGACAATATATTCACGTCACATTAAGAAAGGGACTCACTTTCCCCTCAGCTCCCTGAGACGACTAATGAAGATCAGATTGCAGGAGAAGATCCCTGACACCAAAGTCCTTCAAAAAGCTGAGATGCCGAGTATCGATGCTCTGATGGTGAGGACACGGCTACAATGGTCAGCTCATGTGGTGCGAGTGTCTGATGATCAAATCCTGAAGATGTTCTTTTATCGCACGTTGTCAACTGGGAAACGATTTTGTGATGTTCAGCAAAAGGGACACAAAGACTGCTTAAAAGCAACTCTGAAACTGTACAAAATAGACGTCCATAAATGGGAACAAGTTGCTGAAGATAAGAAGCCTGGGGAGGAACCATCCATGAAGACCCCTCCCACTATCAGGCCCATCACATTGCTGATGCTCAATGGAAACGGCAGCTGAGGGAATCTCGGCTGAAAAATCCAGATTCCCGACCGGGTGTATCGGTGACCCACTGTTCAATCTGTAATCACTCATTCACAGCAAATATAGGTCTCCATCATCAAAGGACTCACTGCAGGAAATGAGCTGATATTCTGTGTGTCTTCTGCGATATGAAAGGAGGAGTGACGATGATGGGCACGTTTCACACTAGTACAGGTGAGTCCAGTTACCCAGCAACAAGGCTCTGTGAACATCCTGCAGTGGTTTACAGTGAACTGACGAGGGAAGGAATGGACAGGCACAAGGCAATCGGTTAAAGCCAGCCTGAGGAATTGGAAATGAAGGGTTAAACATTTAACACTGGGACTGTCACTATCGGCTTGGTCAGGGTGTGACAGTGGGGTTCATATGCAGCTTGGTGCGTGTGTAACAGTGATTGTGATCACCAAACATTAATGGACATTTAAAGAGATAAATATTAATGGTACATTTAAGGTGGTAAATATTAATGGTACATTTCAGGTGGTAATTAGAGAGTGTGACAGGTTTAATAGTGACTGGGAGGGTGAGAGTGGGTCAGGGGGGAATTAGAGAGTCTGACAGGTTTAATAGTGTGTGGGAGGGTGAGAGAGGGTCAGGGGGGGAATTAGAGAGTCTGACAGGTTTAATAGTGTGTGGGAGGGTGAGAGAGGGTCAGGGGGGAATTAGAGAGTGTGACAGGTTTAATAGTGAGTGGGAGGGTGAGAGAGGGTCAGGGGGGAATTAGAGAGTCTGACAGGTTTAATAGTGAGTGGGAGGGTGAGAGAGGGTCAGGGGGGAATTAGAGAGTCTGACAGGTTTAATAGTGTGTGGGAGGGTGAGAGAGGGTCAGGGGGGGAATTAGAGAGTCTGACAGGTTTAATAGTGTGTGGGAGGGTGAGAGAGGGTCAGGGGGGAATTAGAGAGTGTGACAGGTTTAATAGTGTGTGGGAGGGTGAGAGAGGGTCAGGGGGGAATTAGAGAGTCTGACAGGTTTAATAGTGTGTGGGAGGGTGAGAGAGGGTCAGGGGGGAATTAGAGAGTGTGACAGGTTTAATAGTGTGTGGGAGGGTGAGAGAGGGTCAGGGGGGAATTAGAGAGTCTGACAGGTTTAATAGTGTGTGGGAGGGTGAGAGAGGGTCAGGGGGGGAATTAGAGAGTGTGACAGGTTTAATAGTGTGTGGGAGGGTGAGAGAGGGTCAGGGGGAGAATTAGAGAGTGTGACAGGTTTAATAGTGAGTGGGAGGGTGAGAGAGGGTCAGGGGGGAATTAGAGAGTCGGACAGGCGGGAAAATCGAAAGTTTACTTACTGAAAGACTCACGGAGGAGAGCGATCAGAGACTTCAGAAGCTGTGAAAATAAAAACAGAATAAAAATAGAATGTGAGATTAAACCATCTCCCAGCATTCACTAAACCACCTCAGACAGGAAGAATATTCACTGAGGGGAGGAACCCCCCCACCCCGAGTCAGTGAGTCCAGGGGAGGGGGTGAGGGGCTGGAGGGGGTCCCTCCTGTGTAACTCCCCCCACCCCGAGTCAGTGAGTCCAGGGGAGGGGGTCCCTCCTGTGAAACTCCCCCCACCCCGAGTCAGTGAGTCCATGGGAGGGGGTGAGGGACTGGAGGGGGTCCCTCCTGTGTAACTCCCCCCACCCCGAGTCAGTGAGTCCAGGGGAGGGGGGGAGGGACTGGAGGGGGTCCCTCCTGTGTAACTCCCCCCACCCCGAGTCAGTGAGTCCAGGGGAGGGGGTGAGGGACTGGAGATGTTCACAGTCTGATCTCTGTTTCCTGATTGATCCATTCTTCCTCATTAATGGATCAAACTGTCTGATGGACATTTTGTTTCTCTGCGCAGTTAATGTTAAAATCAGATTGTAAAATAATTCACCAACACATCAAAACAATGACTCGGATTATCCGAGCTGTTGTTTTTTCAGTGTAAGAACGGACTGAACTCTGGAAATACAGATTAAATATTTCACATTGTTTCTCTGCTGGATCGAGAATCTCCTTCTGGAGAACTCCCAGGAGAATGAAATTCGACAACTTAATGTCCCTTATTATCCATTTCATCCCCAACAATCTGTCCCCTCCGTCACTTACTGCCTGCTGTTGTGTAAATCGGACTTGTTCGGTCTGCAGGAGAAAAATAAATGTCAGTGAGAATGGGGATCTCCCAAAATCAGAGAGTCAGCACACAACAAGGTGGGGAAATGGAGAGTGTGGAATAAATGCTCAGTCTCACACCCCCCTTCAGTCTCACTCTCCCCCCTTCAGTCCCACACTCCCCCCTTCAGTCTCACACTCCCCCCTTCAGTCCCACACTCCCCCCTTCAGTCCCTCACTCCCCCCTTCAGTCCCACACTCCCCCCTTCAGTCCCTCACTCCCCCCTTCAGTCTCACTCTCCCCCCTTCAGTCTCACACTCCCCCCTTCAGTCTCACACTCCCCCCCTTCAGTCCCGCACTCCCCCCCTTCAGTCCCACACTCCCCCCCTTCAGCCCCGCACTCCCCCCCTTCAGTCCCACACTCCCCCCCTTCAGCCCCGCACTCCCCCCCTTCAGCCCCGCACTTCCCCCCTTCAGCCCCGCACTCCCCCCCTTCAGTCCCGCACTCCCCCCCTTCAGCCCCGCACTCCCCCCCTTCAGCCCCGCACTCCCCCCCTTCAGCCCCGCACTCCCCCCCTTCAGTCCCACACTCCCCCCCTTCAGCCCCGCACTCCCCCCCCTTCAGCCCCGCACTCCCCCCCTTCAGCCCCGCACTCCCCCCCCCTTCAGCCCCGCACTCCCCCCCTTCAGTCCCGCACTCCCCCCCTTCAGTCTCACACTCCCCCCTTCAGTCTCACACTCCCCCCCTTCAGTCTCACACTCCCCCCCTTCAGTCCCGCACTCCCCCCCCTTCAGTCTCACACTCCCCCCCTTCAGTCCCACACTCCCCCCTTCAGTCTCACACTCCCCCCCTTCAGTCTCACACTCCCCCCCTTCAGTCCCGCACTCCCCCCCTTCAGTCTCACACTCCCCCCCTTCAGTCTCACACTCCCCCCCTTCAGTCTCACACTCCCCCCCTTCAGTCCCGCACTCCCCCCTTCAGCCCCACACTCCCCCCCTTCAGTCCCACACTCCCCCCCTTCAGTCCCACACTCCCCCCCTTCAGTCCCACACTCCCCCCTTCAGTCCCGCACTCCCCCCCTTCAGTCCCGCACTCCCCCCCTTCAGCCCCGCACTCCCCCCCTTCAGTCCCACACTCCCCCCTTCAGTCCCACACTCCCCCCCTTCAGCCCCGCACTCCCCCCCTTCAGTCCCACACTCCCCCCCTTCAGCCCCGCACTCCCCCCCTTCAGCCCCGCACTCCCCCTCTTCTGCCCCGCACTCCCCCCCTTCAGTCCCGCACTCCCCCCCTTCATCCCCGCACTCCCCCCCCTTCAGTCCCGCACTCCCCCCCTTCATCCCCGCACTCCCCCCCTTCATCCCCGCACTCCCCTCCTTTAGCCCCGCACTCCCCCCCCTTCAGTCCCACACTCCCCCCCTTCTGCCCCGCACTCCCCCCCTTCAGTCCCACACTCCCCCCCTTCAGTCCCACACTCCCCCCCTTCAGTCCCGCACTCCCCCCCTTCATCCCCGCACTCCCCCCCTTTAGCCCCGCACTCCCCCCTTCAGTCTCACACTCCCCCCTTCAGTCCCACACTCCCCCCCTTCAGTCCCGCACTCCCCCCCTTCAGCCCCGCACTCCCCCCCTTCAGCCCCGCACTCCCCCCTTCAGTCCCGCACTCCCCCCCCTTCTGCCCCGCACTCCCCCCTTCAGTCCCAGTACTGGAGACTCTCCCACACTCACTCTGTCCCCCTCAGTTCTCCATTCCCCTCTCTCTGACTCTCCTCTCTCAGTGCCCTGTACTCCCAGTACTGGAGACTCTCCCACACTCACTCTGTCCCCTCAGTTCTCCATTCCCCTCTCTCTGACTCTCCTCTCTCAGTGCCCTGTACTCCCAGTACTGGAGACTCTCCCACACTCACTCTGTCCCCTCAGTTCTCCATTCCCCTCTCTCTGACTCTCCTCTCTCAGTGCCCTGTACTCCCAGTACTGGAGACTCTCCCACACTCACTCTGTCCCCCTCAGTTCTCCATTCCCCTCTCTCTGACTCTCCTCTCTCAGTGCCCTGTACTCCCAGTACTGGAGACTCTCCCACACTCACTCTGTCCCCCTCAGTTCTCCATTCCCCTCTCTCTGACTCTCCTCTCTCAGTCCCCTGTACTCCCAGTACTGGAGACTCTCCCACACTCACTCTGTCCCCTCAGTTCTCCATTCCCCTCTCTCTGACTCTCCTCTCTCAGTGCCCTGTACTCCCAGTACTGGAGACTCTCCCACACTCACTCTGTCCCCCTCAGTTCTCCATTCCCCTCTCTCTGACTCTCCTCTCTCAGTGCCCTGTACTCCCAGTACTGGAGACTCTCCCACACTCACTCTGTCCCCCTCAGTTCTCCATTCCCCTCTCTCTGACTCTCCTCTCTCAGTGCCCTGTACTCCCAGTACTGGAGACTCTCCCACACTCACTCTGTCCCCTCAGTTCTCCATTCCCCTCTCTCTGACTCTCCTCTCTCAGTGCCCTGTACTCCCAGTACTGGAGACTCTCCCACACTCACTCTGTCCCCCTCAGTTCTCCATTCCCCTCTCTCTGACTCTCCTCTCTCAGTGCCCTGTACTCCCAGTACTGGAGACTCTCCCACACTCACTCTGTCCCCTCAGTTCTCCATTCCCCTCTCTCTGATTCTTACCTCTCCGTTGTCTTTTCCAGATGACTATTCCGATTATCACCACTATAACAGCCAGCGCCGCAATCACTGATCCGATAATAATTCCCAGATTGGATTCCCTGTTTTCCGGTCTTTCTGAAACACATTTCAATAATATCAGGATTGTTTCTCTCTGTTCCAGGAACCATTCCCAGTTCTGTGTTGATTGGGGGAGATTTTATCCGAACCCACCCGTGGGGAAACTGACGAGATCGGGTGTAACGCTGGTTTTACTCCCCGCCCCGATTTTACTGCCCATTGAAGTCAGTGGTCAGTAATATTGGTCAGAATCCAGCCCATCCCATGGGTCTCCCGCCCGGTGAGTCAGGTTAACATTCCCCCCGATGTCTGTGTGTCTTTTCCTTGTCCCATTCCCAGGGTTACATTGTACAGTCCAGGAGTCAGCCTCACTGATGGTTCTCACAGATCGGTTTCTGGCCATTATATGGACATCCAATAATACTCAGCTATTTTAAGCTTGCCCTTCACCAATGTATTTCAGAAAATCACAGCCCCCCCAGTACACTCCCCTCAGTACCACCCTGGGACCAGTCAGGGGCAAACTCCCCAATTCCAGCCCCTTCTCTCTGACCCACCACACTCCCTGACAATAACGGTGATGTTCAGACACACAATGACGGAGGTTCGGATACACTGGGCTGTATCGACAGAAACATCATTCCCGATTTAAACCCTGCCCGTCCGGCGGGAACGTTGTAAGGTTCCCCATAGCCCAGGAGAGCTCCTCCAGGCCCAACAAGGAAGCCTTGGGCCTCCTCTGCCCTGGCCTTCCCCCCCTGCCCAACCTCCTCTGTCTGTGACCAGCCCAGATCCCAGCTCCTACATTATTTTCCTTGCCGGGGATCATCTCCTTCGATCTCTGGCCCCAATTATTGCTCTCACTCACCCCATGATGTCCCTCTTGCAGGATTCAGATGGGAGACAGAGCTGGAGTATTTAAATACGGCCCAGGAGGTAACTTTTAATGATTTGTGAATCTGTACCCCTCGATCCCTTTGCCCCTCGACCCCATTTAGACTTTTTCTAAGCAGTGTGTGGCCTCCTTATTCTTCCTACCAAAATGCAACACCTCACACTTCTCTATATTGAAATTCATTTGCCAATTACACGCCCATTCTGCAAGTTTATTAATGTCTTTATTGTCGATGTACTTCGTGTATGCCTGTGGATTGGAAAATGCAAATGTCACTCCATTATTAAGGAGGGAGAGAGGGAGAAACCAGGTAACTACAGACCTGTCAGTTTAACATCAATTGTGTGGAAGATTACAGGACTCTCTCATCAGAGATCGAGGGACTGAACACATGGACAAGTGTCAGCTGATCAAAGAGAGTCAGCATGGATTTGTGAAGGGGAGGTCATGTCTGACTAATCCAGTTGAATTTTTTGGGGAGGTCAGTAATATGTGGATAAGGGAGTGTCTCTGGATGTTGTCTGTATGGACTTCCAGAAGGTATTTGATAAGGTTCTCCACAAAAGAATATTTGCAAAAATAAATGTGAACAGAATTGTGGCATGGGTTGGGAGACAGAGTGTGGGGATAAAGGGAATGTGCTCTGATTGGTGGGATGTGAGAAGTGGTGTTCCCCAGGGATCTGGACTGGGGCCTCAGCTTTTCACCATATTTATCAATGATTGGATGAAGGAACAGAGTGAGTTGTATCTCCAAGTTTGGAGATGACACTAAGTTAGGGGACACAGTAAAGGGACACAGACAGATTAAATGAGTGGGCAAAACTATGGCAGGTGGAGTTCAATGTGAGTCACATTGTGAGGCACGGGCTCGATGGGCCGAATGGTTCCATGTGGGGAAATTCAAGATCATCCATTTTAGATCGGAGAAAGACAAATCAGGATATTTCCTGAATGGTGATAGACCAGGGGCTGTAAAGGAGCAAAGGGATTTGGGTGTCCAAGTACACAAATCACTAAAAGCGAGTGTGCAGGTAAAAATTAATCAAAAAGCCCAATGGAATGTTGGCCTTTATCTCGGGGCCTGGATTACAAAGTGAGGAAGTGATGCTTCAGTTGTACAGAGTCTTGGTCAGAATCCAACTGGAGAATTGTGTTCAGTTCTGGGAATCGCACCTTATGTAAGATATATTGTCCTTGGAGGGGATACAGTGCAGATTCACCAGACTGATACCGGGGCTTAGAGGGTTAAATTCTGAGGACAGGTTACAGAAACTTGGCTTGTATTCCCTGGAATATAGAAGGGTGAGGGGTGATCTAAATGAGGTGTTTAAAATGATAAAGGGATTCGATAGGGTGGAGACAGAGAAACTATTTTCTCTGGTGGGGAATCCAGAACGAGGGGGCACAATCTTAAAATTAGAGCCAGGCCATTTAGGAGTGAAATCAGAAAGCACTTTTTCCACAAAAAGGGGAGTGGAAATCAGGAAATCTCTCCCCAAAAGGCTGTGGGTGCTGGGAACAACTGAAAATTTCAAGATAGATGTTTGTGGGGTAAGGGAATCAAGGGATATGGATCAAAGGAGGGGAAATGGAGGAGAGGTACAGATCAGTCATGGTCTCATTGAATGGCAGAACAGACTCAAGGGGCCGAATGGCCTGCTCCTGTTCCTATGTTCCGTACACACACACACACAGACACACACACACACACACACACAGACAAAATGTCCTTCAGGGAAGGAAACCTGCCGTCCTTACCCGGTCTGGCCCATATGTGACTCCAGACCCACAGCAATGTGGTTGATTCTTAATCACCCTCTGAAATGGCCGAGCAAGCCACTCAGTTGTGCAATCTCGCTAAACAAAGACATAATAAGAATAAAACCAGACAGACCACCTGGCATCGGACCACGAGGCACCAGACACGACAAAGGCAAACCAAGCCCAGTCGACCCTGCAAAGTCCTCCTCACTAACATCTGGGGATTTGTGCCAAAATTGGGAGAGCTGTCCCACAGACTAGTCAAGCAGCAGCCTGACATAGCCATACTCACAGAATCATACCTTTCAGCCAACGTCCCAGACTCTTCTATCACCATTCCTGGGTATGTCCTGTCCCACCGGCAGGATAGACCCACCAGAGGTGGCGGTACAGTGATATACAGCCAGGAGGGAGTGGTCCTGGGAGTCCTCAACATTGACTCCGAACCCCATGAAATCTCATGGCATCAGGTCAAACATGGGCAAGGAAACCTCCTGCTGATTACCACCTACCGCCCTCCCTCAGCTGATGAATCAGTCCTCCTCCATGTTGAGCACCATTTGGAGGAAGCACTGAGGGTAGCAAGGGCACAAAATGTACTCTGGGTGGGGGACTTCAATGTACATCACCAAGAGTGGCTCGGTAGCACCACTACTGACCGAGCTGGCCGAGTCCTGAAGGACATAGCTGCCAGACTGGGCCTGCGGCAGGTGGCGAGTGAGCCAACATAAGGGAAAAACCGACTTGACCTCATCCTCACCAATCTACCTTTTGCAGATGCATCTGTCCATGTCAGTATTGGTAGGAGTGACCACCACACAGTCCTCGTGGAGACGCAGTCCTGTCTTCGCACTGAGAACACCATCCAACGTGTTGTGTGGCACTATCACCGTGCTAAATGGGATAGATTAAGAACAGATCTAGCAGCTCAAAACTGGGCACCCATGAGGCACTGTGGGCCATCAGCAGCAGTAGATTGTATTCCAGCACAATCTGTAACCTCATGGCCCGGCATATTCCTCAATCTACCATTACCAACAAGCCAGGGGATCAACCCTGGTTCAATGAGGAGTGTAGAAGAGCATGCCAGGAGCAGCACCAGGCAAACCTAAAAATGAGATGCCAACCTGGTGAAGCTACAACTCAGGACTACATGCATGCTAAACAGGGGAAGCAACATGCTATAGACAGAGCTAAGCGATTCCACAACCAACGGATCAGATCAAAGCTCTGCAGTCCTGCCACATCCAGTCGTGAACGGTGGTGGACAATTAAACAACTAACGGGAGGAGGAGGCTCTGCAAACATCCCGATCCTGCGGAGTCCAGCACGTGAGTGCAAAAGACAAGGCTGAAGCATTTGCAACCATTTTCAGCCAGAGGTGCTGAGTGGATGATCCATCTCGGCCTCCTCCCGATATCCCCACCATCACAGAAACCAGCCTTCAGCCAATTCGATTCACTCCATGTGTTATCAAGAAATGGCTGAGTGCACTGGATACAGCAAAGGCTATGGGCCCCGACAACATCCCGGCTGTAGTGCTGAAGACTTGTGCTCCAGAACTGGCCGTGCCTCCAGACAAACTGTTCCAGTACAGTTACAACACTGGCATCTTCCCGACAATGTGGAAAATTGCCCAGGTATGTCCTGTCCACAAAAAGCAGGACAAATCCAATCCGGCCAATTACCGCCCCATCAGTCTACTCTCAATCATCAGCAAAGTGATGGAAGGTGTCGTCGACAGTGCTATCAAGCGGCACTTACTCACCAATAACCTGCTCACCGATGCTCAGTTTGGGTTCCGCCAGGACCACTCGGCTCCAGACCTCATTACAGCCTTGGTCCGAACATGGACAAAAGAGCTGAATTCCAGAGGTGAGGTGAGAGTGACTGCCCTTGACATCAAGGCAGCATTTGACCGAGTGTGGCACCAAGGAGCCCTCGTAAAATTGAAGTCAATGGGAATCAGGGTTAAAACTCTCCAGTGGCTGGAGTCATACCGAGCACAAAGGAAGATGGTAGTGGTTGTTGGAGGCCAATCATCTCAGCCCCAGGACATTGCTGCAGGAGTTCCTCAGGGCAGTGTCATCGGCCCAACCATCTTCAGCTGCTTCATCAATGACCTTCCCTCCATCATGAGGTCAGAAATGGGGATGTTCGCTGATGACTGCACAGTGTCCAGTTCCATTTGCAACCCCTCAGATAATGAAGCAGTCCATGCCCGCATGCAGCAAGACCTGGAGAACATCCAGGCTTGGGCTGATAAGTGACAAGTAACATTCGCGCCTGACAAGTGCCAGGCAATGACCATCTCCAACAAGAGAGAGTCTAACCACCTCCCCTTGACATTCAACGGCATTACCATCGCCGAATCCCCCACCATCAACATCCTGGGGGTCACCATTGACCAGAAACTTAACTGGACCAGCCATATAAATACTGTGGCTGCAAGAGCAGGTCAGAGGCTGGGTATTCTGCGGCGAGTGACTCACCTCCTGACTCCCCAAAGCCTTTCCACCATCTACAAGGCACAAGTCAGGAGTGTGATGGAATACTCTCCACTTGCCTGGATGAGTGCAGCTCCAACAACACTCAAGCTTGACACCATCCAGGAAAAAGCAGCCCGCTTGATTGGAACCCCATCCACCACCCTAAACATCCACTCCCTTCACCACTGGCGCACCATGGCTGCAGTGTGTACCATCCACAGGATGCACTGCAGCAACTCGCCAAGGCATCTTCGACAGCACCTCCCAAACCCGCGACCTCTACCACCTAGAAGGACAAGGGCAGCAGGCGCATGGGAACAACACCACCTGCACGTTCCCCTCCAAGTCACACCCCAGCCCGACTTGGAAATATATCGCCGTTCCTTCATCGTCGCTGGGTCAAAATCCTGGAACTCCCTACCTGACAGCACTGTGGGAGAACCTTCACCACACGGACTGCAGCGGTTCAAGAAGGCGGCTCACCACCACCTTCTCAAGGGCAATTAGGGATGGGCAATAAATGCCGGCCTCGCCAGCGACGCCCACATCCCATGAATGAATAAAAAAAAGCCTTTCATATCTGTCATAATCAATATCTCACATGGACATTATTTCACTCCCTCTAACACACACACACCCACACACCCTCTGACACACACCCCCACACACACCCCCACACACCCACAACCCCACACCCCCACACATCCACACCCCCACACACCCACACATTTCAAATGCAGTTCCTTACCCCACTGATAGACCTTTGCCTCTGCCAGGCTGCTGTGTTCAATTTGACAGGAGTATTGATCCTCATCCCCAGCATTTACTTCAATCTCTTTCTTGATCTGATGGGTCCCATCGTGGTTCGGTCGAACCCCCGAGGATTGGCTCTCAGACACTCGATCACCACTCCTTAGCCAGGTCACCTCGATGTTTACAGGGTAAAATCCAGTAACCAGGCAGGAGAGAGTGGGCGGGTTGTACTGATTATTGGGGTCACTTCTGGAGATGAACACTTCAGGCTGAACTGAAAGGGGAAAGGGAGGAAACACAAACAATAGAGAGACAGAGAATGGAATGGGATAACGGTTTCATAGATCAGAAAGTTCAATCAGAAAATGGGAAAATGGGAAATCAATACCTTTCCTTTTGAGATATTCCTTTCCAGCGCGTAAATATAACTGTAAAAGGTCAACCAGTTCTTCTTCCAACTGCCATTTCCAATGCTTGTTCCAGGAATCATCAGAATCCCATTTCTCCTTGGTCTTCACTGCAAGGTGATTGGTTGCGACCCATCTCATCCTGTCTGGCTCTAAACTAATATAATCGTTTCCATCATATCCAAACCGCATCGATCTCTTAATGGAGCCGTCTTCAGTGATCTCAACAGTCCTTATCCATTGGAAAATGTGAATTCCTGTCGGTGACCAACCAGAGATCAATAATCAATAATCAATAGTTAATGGAGAATATCCGTTTATTACTGATGTAACGGGAAGTTAGAGTCGCAGTCTGATCAGAGGGGAAAGGGGGTCCAGTATCAGGGAGAAATGGGGGGTCAGATTTGTTAACCCCTCCTGAACCATGACAGAATTATAGAAGGCAATATCACGGTCAATCTCAGATAATAGGCACCATTTTTATCACATGACTTCCCCTCCCCCACTTCTCGAACTCGATACCCGTGAGTGCCGCTGGTGCACTGCCCTTGAGGACCAGAACCAGGTGTATATTTCTGATGTGCCAGTGGGCCTGTTTTGGGAACCACACTGGCCCCAAACCTCCATTTTGCCCCAATGTTGCGCTGCTGAGCCTGGACTTCTGGGAGCCAATCCAGTCCCGTACTGACCACCCGCAAATCACACACTCATCTCATTTACACACCCACTGGCATTGGCTGAGCGCAGCGCCCATGTGACACGGACCTCCCCTGACGGGTGGGGGTGGGGATTTAAAGCGCAGTCTTTAAAGAGCCGCAAATGGCTGAAGATTGCAGCAGAGGGAAGGATCTAAACTTTCCCCCGAGACTGGGGTCCCATCAGGAGCTGGAATAAGAGACTCATGTGAGATATTGAGAGACTTTTAAACAATGTGGTCACGGGAGGAGCAGGCAGAGGGTCTGGGAGAAGGGAGCAGGGCATTGGAAGGAGGGAGAATAGAAGATCCCAAAATTATAATGAGAACAATCGTCAGACACTGATAGATGGAACAGGCAAAGGGAAGAGAGAGAGAGAGAGGGGGAGAGATAGAGAGAGATAGAGAGAGAGAGAGAGAGAGAGGGAGAGGGAGAGAGAGATAGAGAGAGATAGAGAGAGAGAGAGAGAGAGGGAGAGGCGGAGAGGGAGAGGGAGAGGCAGAGAGAGATCGAGAGAGGGAGAGGGAGAGATGGAGAGAGAGGGAGAGGGAGAGGGAAAAGGAGAGAGGGATAGATAGGGAGAGGGAGAGAGAGAGATAGAGATGGAAGAGAGGGAGAGGGAGAAGGAGAGAGGGATAGATAGGCAGAGGGAGAGAGAGATAGGGAGAGGGAGAGAGAGATGGAGAAAGAGATAGATAGAGATAGATGGAGAGGGAGAGGGAGAGAGGGAGATAAAGAGAGATAGAGAGAAAGGGAGAGAGGGAGACAGTCGCAGAGAGAGAAAGAGGGAGGCAGGCGCAGAGAGAGAGAGAGAGAGACAGATAGAGAAGACACATGGACCAAGGGAGAGACTGACTGACAGAGAAAGAGAGAGACAGAGAGACAGAGAAAGCATCAGATGGAGACAGAGAAAGAAAGGCAAGGTGTGACAGAGAGATCGTGAGTGAGAGAAAGCAAGAGAGAGAGAATCAGATAGACAGAGAAAGTGAGAGACAAAGGGAGATGTAGAGAGACACAGGGAGAGAGAGACACAGGGAGAGACAGGGAGTCAGAGAGGGAGACAGGGAGTGGGGGAGAGGGAGTGGGGGAGAGGGAGTGGGATTAGTTTGGGATTGATACAGGGCTATGGGGAGAGAGTGGGACAGTGGGATTAGTTTGGGATTGATACAGGGCTATGGGGAGAGAGTGGGACAGTGGGATTAGTTTGGGATTGATGCAGGGCCATGGGGAGAGAGTGGGACAGTGGAATTCGTTTTGGATTGATACAGGGCTATGGGGAGAGAGTGGGACAGTGGGATTAGTTTTGGATTGATACAGGGCTATGGGGAGAGAGTGGGGACAGTGGGATTAGTTTGGGATTGATACAGGGCTATGGGGAGAGAGTGGGACAGTGGGATTAGTTTGGGATTGATACAGGGCTATGGGGAGAGAGTGGGACAGTGGGATTCGTTTTGGATTGATACAGGGCTATGGGGAGAGAGCAGGGCAGAGGGATTAGATTGGGATTGATACAGGGCTATGGGGAGAGAGCGGGACAGTGGAATTCGTTTTGGATTGATACAGGGCTATGGGGAGAGAGTGGGACAGTGGGATTAGTTTGGGATTGATACAGGGCTATGGGGAGAGAGTGGGGCAGTGGGATTAGTTTGGGATTGATACAGGGCTATGGGGAGAGAGTGGGACAGTGGGATTAGTTTGGGATTGATACAGGGCTATGGGGAGAGAGTGGGACAGTGGGATTCGTTTTGGATTGATACAGGGCTATGGGGAGAGAGCAGGGCAGAGGGATTAGATTGGGATTGATACAGGGCTATGGGGAGAGAGCGGGACAGTGGAATTCGTTTTGGATTGATACAGGGCTATGGGGAGAGAGTGGGACAGTGGGATTAGTTTGGGATTGATACAGGGCTATGGAGAGAGAGTGGGACAGTGGGATTAGTTTGGGATTGCTCCAGCAAATCGCAGGCACCGACACGATGAGGTGAATGGCCTCCTCCTATGCTGTAATGTCTCTGGTTCTATCTCTCACCAAGCTCTTTCCCATATCGTCTTCTCTCTCCCCGATTACTTCCCGATACTGGTGTTTTATGTTCCTTTCTCCCTCGTTGCCACCTCTCCTTATCTCCCTCTCCTTTTCGTCATTTCTCTATTTCCCCATCTCTCTCCCTCCTCCTCTCTCTCCCTCCTCCTCACTCACTCACTCCCCAATTCCCACTCTCGAAATTCTCCTCCATTCCCCCGATATCTATTATTTCCGAATTGGGAGAATGGAAGGTCATAAATAGAGGCCCAGGCTGTGGGGATGGGGAAGGCCGCAGGAGCAGAGGCAGTCCCCATAAATAGAGGCCCAGGCTGTGGGGATGGGGAAGGCCGAGAAGCAGGTAAAATATAGAACAGCCGATGTAGTCACTAAAAACGAGGAGGTGGCCCAGGAGGATGTGATGTGGGACTGGTCGGGAAAGTGGGAACAGCTGGGATCAGAGAGCAAATTGACGTCAAAAATCATTGATTAATTCCCAATAGACAGCCATTAAACAGGCCGTCAGTGGGAGTTTCCTGGATCACTGATCTTACCGGATGTGTGGTTCGTCCATTTTATTATGGTATTGAGATTCTCCATCGTCACATCGTAACGCATCTTCCCGAGATGACTGTAATAATTCCATTCTTCCACATCGAGAGAGTCTGTTAAGAATTGCTGTCTGGAAACCATATGTTGGATGTCACTGTCATAATGGGATAACACAACTCCATTAACCATCGTCATACCCATAAACTCAGGGCCATCCGTGTTGCCGGAAATTCCCGTGTACACCACAGTGAAGGAATCAGAGTCTGTCAAATAAACAATAAAAGGGATGGGTTAATAAACATTGACAAACAGTACCAACTGATCAAAGTGAAGCCCATTCAGATAGTGAAAATCTCCAGTCGTCCACTGCATTATCTCAATGTCAGAATCCTGTCTGTATTATAAACAGGGGATCACTGCAGTGTAGGAGGTACAAGCAGCAGAGTTTTGGATGAGCTCAAGTTTACGGAGGGTGGAAGGTGGGAGACCGGCCAGGAAAGCAATGGAATCGTCACGTCTCGAGATAGCAAAGGAATGGAGGAGGGTTTCAGCAGCAGAAGGGCTGAGGCAGGGGGGGAGACGGGCGATGTTACAGAGGTGGAAGTCGGCAGTCTTGGTGATGGAGAGGATATGGGGTCAGAAGCTCATCTCAGGGTCAAATAGGACGTTGAGTGTGCGAACAGTCTGGTTCAGCCTCAGACAGTGGTCAGGGAGAGGGATGGAATCAGTAGTGAGGGAACGGAGTTTGTACCGGGGCCCGAAGAAAATGGAGCCGGTCTTCCCAATGTTTAATTGGAGGAAATTGAGGCTCATCCAGGACTTTGTTGGAGAAGCAGCGTGAGACCACCGAGGCAGTGGAGGGGTCGAGGGAGGTGGTGGTGAGGTAGAGCTGGGTGAGGTCAGTGTACATGCAGAACCTGACGTCTTGTCTTCAGATGATGTCGTCAAGAGGCAGCATGTAGATGAGAAATAAGAAGGGGCCCAGGATTGATCCTTGGAGGACTCCAGAGGTAACGGTGCGGGAATGGGAATGGGATGGGAAGAGAAGCCATTGCAGGATACTGTCCACGAGTGGATAGGCAAAAGGCGACAGAGAGGTGGAGAAGGATGAGGAGGGATAGTTCACCATGGTTACAGTCTCAGAGAATGTCATTTGTGACTTTGATAAGGGCCGTTTCAGTACTGTGAAAGAGACGGGAATCTGATTGGAGAGACTGAAACATGGAGTTGCGGGAAAGATGGCCAGGGATTTGGGAATTGTAATCACACCAGGGAACATCGAGCAGATCGAAAAAAGCAACTGCAATCAGTACTGAAGAAAATGAATCTACAGACAAGACAACAGCCAGGCAGGCAGCAGAAAGTTCCTTTAAGTAACTGAGACTTTCAGAAACCAAGAGCTCCTTTTAAATGTTTCTGCCTCAACTTTCTGGGCAACAATCGGAGAAAACATAATCTGATTGGTTCAAATCTGACCCTCCAAATGATCTGATTGCTTCACACCGACAATCTCCAATCACACCGACAATCTCCAATCGCACCGACAATCCCCAATCACACCGACAATCCCCAATCACACCGACAATCCCCAATCACACCGACAATCCCCAATCACACCGACAATCCCCAATCACACCGACAATCCCCAATCACACCGACAATCTCCAATCACACCGACAATCCCCAATCACACCGACAATCTCCAATCACACCGACAATCCCCAATCACGCCGACAATCCCCAATCACGCCGACAATCCCTAATCACGCCGACAATCCCCAATCACGCCGACAATCCCCAATCACGCCGACAATCCCCAATCACGCCGACAATCCCCAATCACGCCGACAATCCCCAATCACGCCGACAATCCCCAATCACACCGACAATCCCCAATCACACCGACAATCCCCAATCACACCGACAATCTCCAATCACACCGACAATCTCCAATCACACCGACAATCCCCAATCACACCGACAATCCCCAATCACACCGACAATCCCCAATCACACCGACAATCCCCAATCACACCGACAATCCCCAATCGCACCCACAATCCCCAATCACGCCGACAATCCCCAATCACACCGACAATCCCCAATCACACCGACAATCTCCAATCACACCGACAATCCCCAATCACACCGACAATCTCCAATCACATCGACACTCCCCAATCACACCGACAATCCCCAATCACACCGACAATCCCCAATCACACCGACAATCCCCAATCACACCGACAATCCCCAATCACACCGACAATCCCCAATCGCACCCACAATCCCCAATCACGCCGACAATCCCCAATCACACCGACAATCTCCAATCACATCGACAATCCCCAATCACGCCGACAATCTCCAATCACCTCGACAATCCCCAATCACGCCGACAATCCCCAATCACGCCGACAATCTCCAATCACACACACAATCCCCAATCCCCAATCACACCGACAATCCCCAATCACACCGACAATCCCCAATCCCCAATCACACCGACAATCCCCAATCACACCGACAATCTCCAATCACACCGACAATCTCCAATCACACCGACAATCCCCAATCACACCGACAATCCCCAATCACATCGACAATCCCCAATCACACCGACAATCCCCAATCACACCGACAATCCCCAATCACACACACAATCCCCAATCACGCCGACAATCCCCAATCACGCCGACAATCCCCAATCACGCCGACAATCTCCAATCACGCCGACAATCCCCAATCACGCCGACAATCCCCAATCACGCCGACAATCCCCAATCACGCCGACAATCTCCAATCACGCCGACAATCCCCAATCACGCCGACAATCTCCAATCACGCCGACAATCCCCAATCGCGCCGACAATCTCCAATCACGCCGACAATCCCCAATCACGCCGACAATCTCCAATCACACCGACAATCCACAATCACACCGACAATCCCCAATCACACCGACAATCCCCAATCACACCGACAATCCACAATCACACCGACAATCCCCAATCACACCGACAATCTCCAATCACACCGACAATCCCCAATCACACCGACAATCCCCAATCCCCAATCACACCGACAATCCCCAATCACACCGACAATCCCCAATCCCCACTCACACCGACAATCCCCAATCACACCGACAATCTCCAATCACACCGACAATCTCCAATCACACCGACAATCTCCAATCACACCGACAATCCCCAATCACACCGACAATCCCCAATCACACCGACAATCCCCAATCACACCGACAATCCCCAATCGCACCCACAATCCCCAATCACGCCGACAATCCCCAATCACACCGACAATCCCCAATCACACCGACAATCTCCAATCACACCGACAATCCCCAATCACACCGACAATCTCCAATCACATCGACACTCCCCAATCACACCGACAATCCCCAATCACACCGACAATCCCCAATCACACCGACAATCCCCAATCACACCGACAATCCCCAATCACACCGACAATCCCCAATCGCACCCACAATCCCCAATCACGCCGACAATCCCCAATCACACCGACAATCTCCAATCACATCGACAATCCCCAATCACGCCGACAATCTCCAATCACCTCGACAATCCCCAATCACGCCGACAATCCCCAATCACGCCGACAATCTCCAATCACACACACAATCCCCAATCCCCAATCACACCGACAATCCCCAATCACACCGACAATCCCCAATCCCCAATCACACCGACAATCCCCAATCACACCGACAATCTCCAATCACACCGACAATCTCCAATCACACCGACAATCCCCAATCACACCGACAATCCCCAATCACATCGACAATCCCCAATCACACCGACAATCCCCAATCACACCGACAATCCCCAATCACACACACAATCCCCAATCACGCCGACAATCCCCAATCACGCCGACAATCCCCAATCACGCCGACAATCTCCAATCACGCCGACAATCCCCAATCACGCCGACAATCCCCAATCACGCCGACAATCCCCAATCACGCCGACAATCTCCAATCACGCCGACAATCCCCAATCACGCCGACAATCTCCAATCACGCCGACAATCCCCAATCGCGCCGACAATCTCCAATCACGCCGACAATCCCCAATCACGCCGACAATCTCCAATCACACCGACAATCCACAATCACACCGACAATCCCCAATCACACCGACAATCCCCAATCACACCGACAATCCACAATCACACCGACAATCCCCAATCACACCGACAATCTCCAATCACACCGACAATCCCCAATCACACCGACAATCCCCAATCCCCAATCACACCGACAATCCCCAATCACACCGACAATCCCCAATCCCCAATCACACCGACAATCCCCAATCACACCGACAATCTCCAATCACACCGACAATCTCCAATCACACCGACAATCCCCAATCACATCGACAATCCCCAATCACGACGACAATCCCCAATCACGCCGACAATCCCCAATCACGCCGACAATCTCCAATCACGCCGACAATCCCCAATCACGCCGACAATCCCCAATCACGCCGACAATCCCCAATCACGCCGACAATCCCCAATCACGCCGACAATCCCCAATCACGCCGACAATCCCCAATCACGCCGACAATCCCCAATCACGCCGACAATCTCCAATCACGCCGACAATCCCCAATCACGCCGACAATCTCCAATCACGCTGACAATCTCCAATCACGCCGACAATCCCCAATCACGCCGACAATCCCCAATCACACCGACAATCTCCAATGACTCCGACAATCCCCAATCACACCGACAATCCCCAATCACACCGACAATCCCCAATCACACCGACAATCCCCAATCACCCCCACAATCCTCAATCACACCGACAATCCCCAATCACACCGACAATCCACAATCACAGCGACAATCCAAAATCACACCGACAATCTCCAATCACACCGACAATCCACAATCACACCGACAATCTCCGATCACATCGACATTCCCCAATCACACCGACAATCTCCAATCACACCGACAATCCCCAATCCCCAATCACACCGACAATCCCCAATCCCACCGACAATCCCCAATCACACCGACAATCCCCAATCACACCGACAATCCCCAATCACGCCGACAATCCCCAATCACGCCGACAATCCCCAATCACACCGACAATCCCCAATCACACCGACAATCCCCAATCACACCGACAATCCCCAATCACGCCGACAATCCCCAATCACGCCGACAATCCCCAATCACGCCGACAATCCCCAATCACCTCGACAATCCCCAATCACCTCGACAATCCCCAATCGCACCCACAATCCCCAATCACGCCGACAATCCCCAATCACACCGACAATCTCCAATCACATCGACAATCCCCAATCACGCCGACAATCTCCAATCACCTCGACAATCCCCAATCACGCCGACAATCCCCAATCACGCCGACAATCTCCAATCACACACACAATCCCCAATCCCCAATCACACCGACAATCCCCAATCACACCGACAATCCCCAATCCCCAATCACACCGACAATCCCCAATCACACCGACAATCTCCAATCACACCGACAATCTCCAATCACACCGACAATCCCCAATCACACCGACAATCCCCAATCACATCGACAATCCCCAATCACACCGACAATCCCCAATCACACCGACAATCCCCAATCACACACACAATCCCCAATCACGCCGACAATCCCCAATCACGCCGACAATCCCCAATCACGCCGACAATCTCCAATCACGCCGACAATCCCCAATCACGCCGACAATCCCCAATCACGCCGACAATCCCCAATCACGCCGACAATCTCCAATCACGCCGACAATCCCCAATCACACCGACAATCTCCAATCACACCGACAATCCCCAATCACACCGACAATCCCCAATCCCCAATCACACCGACAATCCCCAATCACACCGACAATCCCCAATCCCCAATCACACCGACAATCCCCAATCACACCGACAATCTCCAATCACACCGACAATCTCCAATCACACCGACAATCCCCAATCACATCGACAATCCCCAATCACGACGACAATCCCCAATCTCGCCGACAATCCCCAATCACGCCGACAATCTCCAATCACGCCGACAATCCCCAATCACGCCGACAATCCCCAATCACGCCGACAATCCCCAATCACGCCGACAATCCCCAATCACGCCGACAATCCCCAATCACGCCGACAATCCCCAATCACGCCGACAATCCCCAATCACGCCGACAATCTCCAATCACGCCGACAATCCCCAATCACGCCGACAATCTCCAATCACGCCGACAATCTCCAATCACGCCGACAATCCCCAATCACGCCGACAATCCCCAATCACACCGACAATCTCCAATGACTCCGACAATCCCCAATCACACCGACAATCCCCAATCACACCGACAATCCCCAATCACACCGACAATCCCCAATCACCCCCACAATCCTCAATCACACCGACAATCCCCAATCACACCGACAATCCACAATCACAGCGACAATCCAAAATCACACCGACAATCTCCAATCACACCGACAATCCACAATCACACCGACAATCTCCGATCACATCGACATTCCCCAATCACACCGACAATCTCCAATCACACCGACAATCCCCAATCCCCAATCACACCGACAATCCACAATCACACCGACAATCTCCGATCACATCGACAATCCCCAATCACATCGACATTCCCCAATCACACCGACAATCCCCAATCACACCGACAATCCCCAATCACGCCGACAATCCCCAATCACGCCGACAATCCCCAATCACGCCGACAATCCCCAATCACCTCGACAATCCCCAATCACCTCGACAATCCCCAATCACGCCGACAATCCCCAATCACGCCGACAATCCCCAATCACGCCGACAATCCCCAATCACGCCGACAATCTCCAATCACGCCGACAATCCCCAATCACGCCGACAATCTCCAATCACGCCGACAATCTCCAATCACGCCGACAATCCCCAATCACGCCGACAATCCCCAATCACGCCGACAATCCACAATCACACCGACAATCCCCAATCACACCGACAATCCCCAATCACACCGACAATCCCCAATCACACCGACAATCCCCAATCACACCGACAATCCCCAATCACGCCGACAATCCCCAATCACGCCGACAATCCCCAATCACGCCGACAATCCCCAATCACCTCGACAATCCCCAATCACGCCGACAATCCCCAATCACGCCGACAATCCCCAATCACGCCGACAATCCCCAATCACGCCGACAATCTCCAATCACACCGACAATCCCCAATCACGCCGACAATCTCCAATCACACCGACATTCCCCAATCACACCGACAATCTCCAATCACACCGACAATCCCCAATCCCCAATCACACCGACAATCTCCAATCACACCGACAATCCCCAATCCCCAATCACACCGACAATCCCCAATCCCACCGACAATCCCCAATCACACCGACAATCCCCAATCACACCGACAATCCCCAATCACACCGACAATCCCCAATCACACCGACAATCTCCAATCACACCGACAATCTCCAATCACACCGAAAATCCCCAATCACACCGACAATCCCCAATCCCACCGACAATCCCCAATCCCTCCGACAATCCCCAATCCCACCGACAATCCCCAATCCCACCGACAATCCCCAATCCCACCGACAATCCCCAATCACACCGACAATCCCCAATCACACCGACAATCTCCAATCACACCGACAATCTCCAATCACACCGACAATCCCCAATCCCACCGACAATCTCCAATCACACCGAAAATCCCCAATCACACCGACAATCCCCAATCACACCGACAATCCCCGTTCACACCGACAATCCCCAATCACACCGACAATCTCCAATCACACCGACAATCTCCAATCACACCGACAATCCCCAATCCCACCGACAATCTCCAATCACACCGAAAATCCCCAATCACACCGACAATCCCCAATCACACCGACAATCCCCAATCACACCGACAATCCCCAATCCCCAATCACACCGACAATCCCCAATCACACCGACAATCTCCAATCACACCGACAATCCCCAATCACACCGACAATCCCCAATCCCCAATCACACCGACAATCTCCAATCACACCGACAATCCCCAATCCCACTGACAATCCCCAATCACACCGACAATCCCCAATCACACCGACAATCCCCAATCACACCGACAATCCCCAATCACACCAACAACTGTCCCAGTAGAAATAAATCATATTTCTTTTTGTAAAACACTGACAATCGAACCCACGTGTTCGCAGGTTGGGGTAGGTAGTAGGAACAGAGGAATAAATGTCGGACAATGGCCTATTGATCCTCCACTGAGATTTCTTGTTGCCATGGTAGCTTGAACTCAAATCCCAATTCCTTCTCCTTTCTCCGTATTCCTTAATGCCATTATTTCCCATGTAAACATCCCTCTCCTTGTTACACACCCAGTGGATGTTGTTCGGACAGGAAGTCCCACATTGTCACACTGTTTGTGAGCAGTAAATGTTCTTATGTTCACTTTTACTCAGCTCAGCTCAAATGATGTCCTCTGTTGATATCACTGCACCGGGGAGAGACAGAGAGAGACAGTGAGAGAGAGAGGCAGAGAGATAGACAGAGAGAGAGAGAAAGAGACAGAGATGGAGAGAAAGATACAGAGAGATAGAAAGTGAGAGAGAAAGAAAGAAAGAGACAGAGAGAGTGAGAGACAGAGGGAGAGAGACAGATTGAGATAAACAGAGAGAGAGAGACAGACAGACACTCAGAGATAGAAAGAGACAGAGAGAAAGAGAGACAGAGAGAGAGATTGAGAGAGACAGAAAGAGAGAGAAAGACACACACTCAGAGATAGAAAGAGAAAGGGAGAGAGAGCGACAGAGAGAGATAGAAAGAGACTGCAAAATAGAGAGAGAGAGAGATTGAGCGTGACAGAGAGAGAGACAGAGAGAGAGTGATGAGGAGAGAGAGATATGGAGAGGAAAAAATACAAAGCTGGACAGACAAAGTGAGCTCTCCCGTGTGAGTGCAATATACCGACACACATTCCCCGCACTCACAGACAGTCCCACTCCCAGGAAAATCGCAGGGAATTTCCTGCCCAGACCCTGAGCTGGAGAAGTGAAAGTGGCAGAGAAAGAGAGTGAGATTGGAAGGATGAATTCTGTACTTACCGGGAGAGACCCGGGAAAAACACAGGGATATGGAGAAAAGGATCAGCAGCATTCTGGGAATCCACGGCCTCTATTCCAATCAGTGACTGGGAATAAAATACTCAGAGAGGGACCGATCGAGCGTTTATTGACTGAACAAAACACAAACAAAACAGGAATCTCTCAGACTCCATTTTACTGTTTATCTCAAACTTTCTTCACTTCCTTGAACTCAAACTGCAGAGTCTGAGGGTCAATGATTGGGTATTTTACAGAAATAGAACCAATTAAATGGAGAAACAGTCACCAGTCACCAGTTACCAGGACGATCAAACTCAGACAGGCTGAGAAACCGAGTCGAAGAGAGAGATTGAAGAGGCCTCCGACACCAGGTCCATTTTAAAGGGAGGAGAGAGTGGGATCCTGGGCTCCCCACTCACAGGAAACACATTGAGAACGGGCCATCCCCAGGAACTGTGAAACTGACTCTGCTCTGGGCTGGAGTTAGACCACAAACAGGAACAGTTAGACACAACCTTTAATATAGGGAATATCACAAGGGAATTCACAGAGGAGAAACACACGGAGCAGGAGGAGAGTGAGGGGAGAGGGTCAAACTAACAGGAGGAGAGTGAGGGGAGAGGGTCAAACGAACAGAGGGAGAGTGAGGGGAGAGGGTCAAACTAACAGGAGGAGAGTGAGGGGAGAGGGTCAAACTAACAGGAGGAGAGTGAGGGGAGAGGGTCAATCTAACAGTGGGAGAGTGAGGGGAGAGGGTCAAACTAACAGGGGGAGAGTGAGGGGAGAGGGTCAAACTAACAGGGGGAGAGTGAGGGGAGAGGGTCAAACTAACAGTGGGAGAGTGAGGGGAGAGGGTCAAACTAACAGGGGGAGAGTGAGGGGAGAGGGTCAAACTAACAGGGGGAGACTGAGGGGAGAGGGTCAAACTAACAGTGGGAGAGTGAGGGGAGAGGGTCAAACTAACAGAAGGAGAGTGAGGGGAGAGGGTCAAACTAACGGGGAGAGTGAGGGGAGAGGGTCAAACTAACAGGGGGAGAGGGTCAAACTAACAGGGTGAGAGTGAGGGGATAGGGTCAAACTAGCAGGAGGAGAGTGAGGGGAGAGGGTCAAACTAACAGGAGGAGAGGGTCAAACTAACAGGGGGAGAGTGAGGGGAGAGGGTCAAACTAACAGGAGGAGAGCGAGGGGAGAGGGTCAAACTAACAGGTGGAGATTGAGGGTAGAGGGTCAAACTAACAGGGTGAGAGTGAGGGGAGAGGGTCAAACTAACAGGAGGAGAGTGAGGGGAGAGGGTCAAACTAACAGGGGGAGAGTGAGGGGAGAGGGTCAAACTAACAGGGGGAGAGTGAGGGGAGAGGGTCAAACTAACAGGGGGAGAGGGTCAAACTAACAGGGGGAGAGTGAGGGGAGAGGGTCAAACTAACGGGGAGAGTGAGGGGAGAGGGTCAAACTAACAGGAGGAGAGTGAGGGGAGAGGGTCAAACTAACAGGGGGAGAGTGAGGGGTTAGGGTCAAACTAACAGGGGGAGAGGGGAGAGGGTCAAACTAACAGAAGGAGAGTGAGGGGAGAGGGTGAAACTAACAGGAGGAGAGTGAAGGCAGAGGGTCAAACGAACAGGGGGAGAGTGAGGGGAGAGGGTCAAACTAACAGGGGGAGAGTGAGGGGAGGGGGTCAAACTAACAGGGGGAGAGTGAGGGGAGAGGGTCAAACTAACAGGGGGAGAGGGTCAAACTAACAGGGGGAGAGTGAGGGGAGAGGGTCAAACTAACAGGGGGAGAGTGAGGGGTGAGGGTCAAGCGAACAGGAAGAGAGTGAGGGGAGTGGGTCAAGCTTACAGGGGGAGAGTGAGGGGAGAGGGTCAAACTAACAGAAGGAGAGTGAGGGGAGAGTGTCAAATGAACAGGGGGAGAGTGAGGGGAGAGGGTCAATCTAACAGGGGGAGAGTGAGGGGAGAGGGTCAAACTAACAGGGGGAGAGTGAGGGGAGAGGGTCAAACTAACAGGGGGAGAGTGAGGGGTGAGGGTCAAACTAACAGGGGGAGAGTGAGGGGAGAGGGTCAAACTAACAGTAGGAGAGTGAGGGGAGAGGGTCAAACTAACAGGAGGAGAGTGAGGGGAGAGGGTCAAACGAACAGGGGGAGAGTGAGGGGAGAGGGTCAAACTAACAGGGGGAGAGTGAGGGGAGGGGGTCAAACTAACAGGGGGAGAGTGAAGGGATAGGGTCAAGCTAACAGGGGGAGAGTGAGGGGAGAGGGTCAAGCTAACAGGGGGAGAGTGAGGGGAGAGGGTCAAACTAACAGAAGGAGAGTGAGGGGAGAGGGTCAAACTAACAGGAGGAGAGTGAGGGGAGAGGGTCAAACTAACAGGGGGAGAGTGAGGGGATAGGGTCAAACTAGCAGGAGGAGAGTGAGGGGAGAGGGTCAAACTAACAGGAGGAGAGAAGTTCAAACTAACAGGGGGAGAGTGAGGGGAGAGGGTCAAACTAACAGGAGGAGAGCGAGGGGAGTGGGTCAAACTAACAGGTGGAGATTGAGGGTAGAGGGTCAAACTAACAGGGTGAGAGTGAGGGGAGAGGGTCAAACTAACAGGGGGAGAGTGAGGGGATCGGGTCAAACTAGCAGGAGGAGAGTGAGGGGAGAGGGTCAAACTAACAGGGGGAGAGTGAGGGGATAGGGTCAAACTAACAGGGGGAGAGTGAGGGGAGAGGGTCAAACTAACAGGAGGAGAGCGAGGGGAGAGGGTCAAACTAACAGGTGGAGATTGAGGGTAGAGGGTCAAACTAACAGGGGGAGAGTGAGGGGAGAGGGTCAAACTAACAGGGGGAGAGTGAGGGGAGAGGGTCAAACTAACAGGGGGAGAGGGTCAAACTACAGGGGGAGAGTGAGGGGAGAGGGTCAAACTAACAGGGGGAGAGTGAGGGGAGAGGGTCAAACTAACAGGGGGAGAGTGAGGGGAGAGGGTCAAACTAACAGGAGGAGAGTGAGGGGAGAGGGTCAAACTAACAGGGGGAGAGTGAGGGGAGAGGGTTAAACTAACAGGGGGAGAGTGAGGGGAGAGGGTCAAACTAACAGGAGGGGCAGAGTGAGGGGAGGTGGATACCTGAGTGTGAGTCACAGCCTGGACTCTAATTGAGGGGTTCACATGGTTTAAATATGACCCACTCCCACAGTTTCGTTGAAAATAATTCTCCGATTTCCCTTTTTCCGATTGTTTCATGTGTTATAAACCTCTCAGGCACCTCCTTTCCAGGCTGAAGAGCCCAAGTCTCTCTGGTCTTTCCTCATAACTCAGAGCCCTGACACGGGGACCAGCCTGGTGGCTCCTCTCTGCACTGCCCCCAGTGTCTCAGTGTCTCCCCTGTGTCTCAGTGACCAGACCCGGACACAGTACTAGTAAGAACACTGGGGTCCATGGGTTGACCATCCAGCCGAGGTCTCGGACTGAATGGGGCTTCAGTTTGGCCCATGGACGGCCTTCCATCACCCAGTTGTGATTCACGTTGAGTTGACCTCACCAGCTGCCGATTACAAGACCCGCAAGCTGCTGAGTGAATGAATTAACCCTTTCTTGCCAAATCATCAAAGAAGGATTCAGACAACAAGTCATCAATCAACAAATATTTATTGATTCCAAGACACAATTATCACCACTTAAAGTGAAACATTGAGTATTGAAATAATCAGAGATAAAGTTACTGACAGTGTCACGAAGCGAATTTGAATAATAAATAATGAACAGACGGAGTTAGTTCAGGAAATGAGTGACAGAGATTGTAAAGACAGCTCAGTATCTCACTGGAATTCACCATTAACTGGGTTACTCATTGTCAAATTATAGCTGAGATCAGAGCCTGAGACTGATATCAATTGGGGAGATTAAATTCCAGGTTTTGTGTCTGTGTCTCAACTGATGTATCTCACATTGTATCTATATCTGTCTGTATGGATCTCTCTCTATCCATTAGTTTATGTCTGTGTACATACTGATGTATCTCACATTGTATCTATATCTGTCTGTATAGATCTCTCTCTATCCATTAGTTTATGTCTGTGTATATACTGATGTATCTCACATTGTATCTATATCTGTCTGTATAGATCTCTCTCTATCCATTAGTTTATGTCTGTGTACATACTGATGTATCTCACATTGTATCTATATCTGTCTGTATAGATCTCTCTCTATCCATTAGTTTATGTCTGTGTATATACTGATGTATCTCACATTGTATCTCCGTCTCTCAGTGTTCCTTTATCTATCTTCCTATTTGTATCTCGCTCTGTCTGGATATGTCTCCCCACAAAAGACCCTGTTTTCTGCCTGTGAAACTTGGACAATATATTCACGTCACATTAAGAAAGGGACTCACTTTCCCCTCAGCTCCCTGAGACGACTAATGAAGATCAGATTGCAGGAGAAGATCCCTGACACCAAAGTCCTTCAAAAAGCTGAGATGCCGAGTATCGATGCTCTGATGGTGAGGACACGGCTACAATGGTCAGCTCATGTGGTACGAGTGTCTGATGATCAAATCCTGAAGATGTTCTTTTATCGCACGTTGTCAACTGGGAAACGATTTTGTGATGTTCAGCAAAAGGGACACAAAGACTGCTTAAAAGCAACTCTGAAACTGTACAAAATAGACGTCCATAAATGGGAACAAGTTGCTGAAGATAAGAAGCCTGGGGAGGAACCATCCATGAAGACCCCTCCCACTATCAGGCCCATCACATTGCTGATGCTCAATGGAAACGGCAGCTGAGGGAATCTCGGCCGAAAAATCCAGATTCCCGACCGGGTGTATCGGTGACCCACTGTTCAATCTGTAATCACTCATTCACAGCAAATATAGGTCTCCATCATCAAAGGACTCACTGCAGGAAATGAGCTGATATTCTGTGTGTCTTCTGCGATATGGAAGGAGGAGTGACGATGATGGGCACGTTTCACACTAGTACAGGTGAGTCCAGTTACCCAGCAACAAGGCTCTGTGAACATCCTGCAGTGGTTTACAGTGAACTGACGAGGGAAGGAATGGAGAGGCACAAGGCAATCGGTTAAAGCCAGCCTGAGGAATGGGAAAGGAAGGGTTAAACATTTAATACTGGGACTGACACTATCGGCTTGGTCAGGGTGTGACAGTGGGGTTTATATACAGCTTGGTGAGTGTGTAACAGTGATTGTGATCACCAAACATTAATGGACATTTAAAGAGATAAATATTAATGGTACATTTAAGGTGGTAATTAGAGAGTGTGACAGGTTTTATAGTGTGTGGGAGGGTGAGAGGGTCAGGGTGGGGGGAATTAGAGAGTCTGACAGGTTTAATAGTCATGATGTGGAGATGCCGGTGATGGACTGGGGTTGACAATTGTAAACAATTTCACAACACCAAGTTATAGTCCAGCAATTTTATTTTAAATTCACAAGCTTTCGGAGGCTTCCTCCTTCGTCAGGTAAATGTTCAGGAGCTCCTTGAAGCCTACACATTTATACAAAGAGAACAATACATGGTGTTTACAGACTGCCCCTGCAACTGCCCGTTGCCAAGGCAATCACCGTGTTCAGACAGAGAGGTGTCACCTGCAGAACCCCCGAATACACATTCCACAAAAAAACAAACAGGAAAAAAAAACAGAGAGAGGCAGAGACATCCGGAAGGCAGAGAAAGCCAGCAAATGACCCATTATATTAAAAACAGATAACATTTGTTCGCTGGTGGGGTAACGTGTAGCGTGACATGAACCCAAGATCCCGGTTGAGGCCGTCCTCATGGGTGCGGAACTTGGCTATCAATTTCTGCTCGACGATTTTGCGTTGTCGTGTGTCTCGAAGGCCGCCTTGGCCGCTGAAAGACGCCCTAGTAAGAACGGGATATGACGCTCGACTCATCGATCGACAGTTCCGACGGGCCACAGCAAAAAATCGCATAGACCTCCTCAGGAGACCAACACGGGACGCAACCAACAGAGGACCCTTTGTCGTCCAGTACTTCCCCGGAGCGGAGAAACTATGCCATGTTCTCCGCAGCCTTCAACATGTCATCAATGAGGACAAACACCTCGCTATGGCCATCCCCACACCTCCACTACTCGCCTTTAAACAGCCACCCAACCTCAAACAGACCATCGTTCGCAGCAAATTACCCAGCTTTCAAGAGAACAGCGTCCACGACACCACACAACCCTGCCACGGTAACCTCTGCAATACATGCCAGATCATCGACACAGATACCACCATCACACGAGAGGACACCACCCACCAGGTGCATGGTTCATACTCCTGTGACTCGGCCAACGTTGTCTACCTCATACGTTGCAGGAAAGGATGCCCCAGAGCATGGTACATTGGCGAGACCATGCAGACGCTGCGACAACGGATGAACGGACACCGCGCAACAATCGCCAAACAGGAGGGTTCCCTCCCAGTCGGGGAACACTTCAGCAGTCATGGACATTCATCCACCGACCTTCGGGTAAGCGTACTCCAAGGCGGCCTTCGAGACACACGACAACGCAAAATCGTCGAGCAGAAATTGATAGCCAAGTTCCGCACCCATGAGGACGGCCTCAACCGGGATCTTGGGTTCATGTCATGCTACACGTTACCCCACCAGCGAACAAATGTTATCTGTTTTTAATATAATGGGTCATTTGCTGGCTTTCTCTGCCTTCCGGATGTCTCTGCCTCTCTCTGTTTTTTTTTCCTGTTTGTTTTTTTGTTGAATGTGTATTCGGGGGTTCTGCAGGTGACACCTCTCTGTCTGAACACGGTGATTGCCTTGGCAACGGGCAGTTGCAGGGGCAGTCTGTAAACACCATGTATTGTTCTATATGTATAAATGCGTAGGCTTCAAGGAGCTCCTGAACATTTACCTGACGAAAGAGGAAGCCTCCGAAAGCTTGTGAATTTAAAATAAAATTGCTAGACTATAACTTGGTGTTGTAAAATTGTTTACAAAGGTTTAATAGTGTGTGGGAGGGTGAGAGAGGGTCAGGGGGGGAATTAGAGAGTGTGACAGGTTTAATAGTGTGTGGGAGGGTGAGAGAGGGTCAGGGGGGGAATTAGAGAGTGTGACAGGTTTAATAGTGTGTGGGAGGGTGAGAGAGGGTCAGGGGGAATTAGAGAGTGTGACAGGTTTAATAGTGTGTGGGAGGGTGAGAGAGGGTCAGGGGGGAATTAGAGAGTGTGACAGGTTTAATCGTGTGTGGGAGGGTGAGAGAGGGTCAGGGGGGGAATTAGAGAGTGTGACAGGTTTAATAGTGTGTGGGAGGGTGAGAGAGGGTCAGGGGGAGAATTAGAGAGTCTGACAGGTTTAATAGTGTGTGGGAGGGTGAGAGAGGGTCAGGGGGTGAAACAGTCACAAATACATCAACAGCGGGAAAATCGAAAGTTTACTTACTGAAAGACTCACGGAGGAGAGCGATCAGAGACTTCAGAAGCTGTGAAAATAAAAACAGAATAAAAATAGAATGTGAGATTAAACCATCTCCCAGCATTCACTAAACAACCTCAGACAGGAAGAATATTCACTGAGGGGAGGAACCCCCCCACCCCGAGTCAGTGAGTCCAGGGGAGGGGGTGAGGGACTGGAGGGGGTCCCTCCTGTGTAACCCCCCCCACCCCGAGTCAGTGAGTCCAGGGGAGGGGGTCCCTCCTGTGTAACTCCCCCCACCCCGAGTCAGTGAGTCCAGGGGAGGGGGTGAGGGACTGGAGGGGGTCCCTCCTGTGTAACCCCCCCCACCCCGAGTCAGTGAGTCCAGGGGAGGGGGTGAGGGACTGGAGGGGGTCCCTCCTGTGTAACTCCCCCCACCCCGAGTCAGTGAGTCCAGGGGAGGGGGTGAGGGACTGGAGGGGGTCCCTCCTGTGTAACACCCCCACCCCGAGTCAGTGAGTCCAGGGGAGGGGGTGAGGTACTGGAGGGGGTCCCTCCTGTGTAACTCCCCCCACCCCGAGTCAGTGAGTCCAGGGGAGGGGGTGAGGGACTGGAGGGGGTCCCTCCTGTGTAACTCCCCCCACCCCGAGTCAGTGAGTCCAGGGGAGGGGGTGAGGGACTGGAGGGGGTCCCTCCTGTGTAACTCCCCCACCCCGAGTCAGTGAGTCCAGGGGAGGGGGTGAGGGACTGGAGGGGGTCCCTCCTGTGTAACTCCCCCCACCCCGAGTCAGTGAGTCCAGGGGAGGGGGTGAGGGACTGGAGATGTTCACAGTCTGATCTCTGTTTCCTGATTGATCCATTCTTCCTCATTAATGGATCAAACTGTCTGATGGACATTTTGTTTCTCTGCGCAGTTAATGTTCAAATCAGATTGTAAAATAATTCACCAACACATCAAAACAATGACTCGGATTATCCGAGCTGTTGTTTTTTCAGTGTAAGAACGGACTGAACTCTGGAAATACAGATTAAATATTTCACATTGTTTCTCTGCTGGATCGAGAATCTCCTTCTGGAGAACTCCCAGGAGAATGAAATTCCACAACTTAATGTCCCTTATTATCCATTTCATCCCCAACAATCTGTCCCCTCCGTCACTTACTGCCTGCTGTTGTGTAAATCGGACTTGTTCGGTCTGCAGGAGAAAAATAAATGTCAGTGAGAATGGGGATCTCCCAAAATCAGAGAGTCAGCACACAACAAGGTGGGGAAATGGAGAGTGTGGAATAAATGCTCAGTCTCACACCCCCCTTCAGTCCCACACTCCCCCCTTCAGTCTCACACCCCCCCTTCAGTCTCACACTCCCCCCTTCAGTCTCACACTCCCCCCTTCAGTCTCACACTCCCCCCTTCAGTCCCACACTCCCCCCTTCAGTCTCACACTCCCCCCTTCAGTCTCACACTCCCCCCTTCAGTCCCACACTCCCCCCCTTCAGTCCCACACTCCCCCCTTCAGTCCCACACTCCCCCCCTTCAGTCCCACACTCCCCCCCTTCAGTCCCACACTCCCCCCCTTCAGTCCCACACTCCCCCCTTCAGTCCCACACTCCCCCCCTTCAGTCCCACACTCCCCCCCTTCAGTCCCACACTCCCCCCCTTCAGTCCCACACTCCCCCCCTTCAGTCCCACACTCCCCCCTTCAGTCCCACACTCCCCCCCTTCAGTCTCACACTCTCCCCCCTTCAGTCTCACACTCCCCCCTTCAGTCCCACACTCCCCCCTTCAGCCCCGCACTCCCCCCCTTCAGTCTCACTCTCCCCCCTTCAGCCCCGCACTCCCCTCCTTCAGCCCCGCACTCCCCCCCTTCAGCCCCGCACTCCCCCCTTCAGTCCCACACTCCCCCCCTTCAGTCCCACACTCCCCCCTTCAGTCCCACACTCCCCCCCTTCAGTCTCACACTCTCCCCCCTTCAGTCTCACACTCCCCCCTTCAGTCCCACACTCCCCCCTTCAGCCCCGCACTCCCCCCCTTCAGTCTCACTCTCCCCCCTTCAGCCCCGCACTCCCCCCCTTCAGTCTCACACTCCCCCCCTTCAGCCCCGCACTCCCCCCCTTCAGCCCCGCACTCCCCCCCTTCAGTCCCGCACTCCCCCCCTTCAGTCCCGCACTCCCCCCCTTCAGTCCCGCACTCCCCCCCTTCAGTCCCAGTACTGGAGACTCTCCCACACTCACTCTGTCCCCTCAGTTCTCCATTCCCCTCTCTCTGACTCTCCTCTCTCAGTGCCCTGTACTCCCAGTACTGGAGACTCTCCCACACTCACTCTGTCCCCTCAGTTCTCCATTCCCCTCTCTCTGACTCTCCTCTCTCCGTGCCCTGTACTCCCAGTACTGGAGACTCTCCCACACTCACTCTGTCCCCCTCAGTTCTCCATTCCCCTCTCTCTGACTCTCCTCTCTCAGTGCCCTGTACTCCCAGTACTGGAGACTCTCCCACACTCACTCTGTCCCCCTCAGTTCTCCATTCCCCTCTCTCTGACTCTCCTCTCTCAGTGCCCTGTACTCCCAGTACTGGAGACTCTCCCACACTCACTCTGTCCCCCTCAGTTCTCCATTCCCCTCTCTCTGACTCTCCTCTCTCAGTGCCCTGTACTCCCAGTACTGGAGACTCTCCCACACTCACTCTGTCCCCTCAGTTCTCCATTCCCCTCTCTCTGACTCTCCTCTCTCAGTGCCCTGTACTCCCAGTACTGGAGACTCTCCCACACTCACTCTGTCCCCTCAGTTCTCCATTCCCCTCTCTCTGACTCTCCTCTCTCAGTGCCCTGTACTCCCAGTACTGGAGACTCTCCCACACTCACTCTGTCCCCCTCAGTTCTCCATTCCCCTCTCTCTGACTCTCCTCTCTCAGTGCCCTGTACTCCCAGTACTGGAGACTCTCCCACACTCACTCTGTCCCCTCAGTTCTCCATTCCCCTCTCTCTGACTCTCCTCTCTCAGTGCCCTGTACTCCAGTACTGGAGACTCTCCCACACTCACTCTGTCCCCTCAGTTCTCCATTCCCCTCTCTCTGACTCTCCTCTCTCAGTGCCCTGTACTCCCAGTACTGGAGACTCTCCCACACTCACTATGTCCCCTCAGTTCTCCATTCCCCTCTCTCTGACTCTCCTCTCTCAGTGCCCTGTACTCCCAGTACTGGAGACTCTCCCACACTCACTCTGTCCCCTCAGTTCTCCATTCCCCTCTCTCTGACTCTCCTCTCTCAGTGCCCTGTACTCCCAGTACTGGAGACTCTCCCACACTCACTCTGTCCCCTCAGTTCTCCATTCCCCTCTCTCTGACTCTCCTCTCTCAGTGCCCTGTACTCCCAGTACTGGAGACTCTCCCACACTCACTCTGTCCCCTCAGTTCTCCATTCCCCTCTCTCTGACTCTCCTCTCTCAGTGCCCTGTACTCCCAGTACTGGAAACTCTCCCACACTCACTCTGTCCCCTCAGTTCTCCATTCCCCTCTCTCTGACTCTCCTCTCTCAGTGCCCTGTCCTCCCAGTACTGGAGACTCTCCCACACTCACTCTGTCCCCTCAGTTCTCCATTCCCCTCTCTCTGACTCTCCTCTCTCAGTGCCCTGTACTCCCAGTACTGGAGACTCTCCCACACTCACTCTGTCCCCCTCAGTTCTCCATTCCCCTCTCTCTGACTCTCCTCTCTCAGTGCCCTGTACTCCCAGTACTGGAGACTCTCCCACACTCACTCTGTCCCCCTCAGTTCTCCATTCCCCTCTCTCTGACTCTCCTCTCTCAGTGCCCTGTACTCCCAGTACTGGAGACTCTCCCACACTCACTCTGTCCCCCTCAGTTCTCCATTCCCCTCTCTCTGACTCTCCTCTCTCAGTGCCCTGTACTCCCAGTACTGGAGACTCTCCCACACTCACTCTGTCCCCCTCAGTTCTCCATTCCCCTCTCTCTGATTCTTACCTCTCCGTTGTCTTTTCCAGATGACTATTCCGATTATCACCACTATAACAGCCAGCGCCGCAATCACTGATCCGATAATAATTCCCAGATTGGATTCCCTGTTTTCCGGTCTTTCTGAAACACATTTCAATAATATCAGGATTGTTTCTCTCTGTTCCAAGAACCATTCCCAGTTCTGTATTGATTGGGGGAAATTTTAACCTAACCCACCCGTGGGGAAACTGACGAGATCGGGTGTAACGCTGGTTTTACTCCCCGCCCCGATTTTACTGCCCATTGAAGTCAGTGTTCAGTAATATTGGTCAGAATCCAGCCCATCCCATGGGTCTCTCGCCCGGTGAGTCAGGTTAACATTCCCCCCGATGTCTGTGTGTCTTTTCCTTGTCCCATCCCCAGGGTTACATTGTACAGTCCAGGAGTCAGCGTCACTGATGGTTCTCACAGATCGGTTTCTATTCTCTCTATTTATATCTTATTTCTTAAAGGCAAATCATGTTTAACCAACCACAACCCGGCTTTATTTCCGGGTTTAACATCGGTGTGTAAAAAGTCCAGGCTTCCCACTGGGAATGCAAAGTCTGAAAATTTTGTGGTTGCAACCCAAAAAAACAATTATTTTCAACTCCCACCCGCCCCCAACCCACCCGTTGTTGGGGGTTAAAATCACCCCCAGAGAGTGGGGATAAAGGGAATGTGCTCTGATTGGTGGGATGTGAGAAGTGGTGTTCCCCAGGGATCTGGACTGGGGCCTCAGCTTTTCACCATATTTATCAATGATTGGATGACGGAACAGAGTGAGTTGTATCTCCAAGTTTGGAGATGACACTAAGTTAGGGGACACAGTAAAGGGACACAGACAGATTATAAAAACTGATTATAAATACAGAATATAAAAACAGGGAGGTATTGCTGCTGTTATATAAGGTATTGGTGAGACCGCACCTGGAATACTGCATACAGTTTTGGTCTCCATACTTAAGAAAAGACATACTTGCTCTCGAGGCAGTACAAAGAAGGTTCACTCGGTTAATCCCGGGGATGAGGGGGCGGACATATGAGGAGAGGTTGAGTAGATTGGGACTCTACTCATTGGAGTTCAGAAGAATGAGAGGCGATCTTATTGAAACATATAAGATTGTGAAGGGGCATGATCGGGTGGATGCAGTAAGGATGTTCCCAAAGATGGGTGAAACTAGAACTAGGGGGCATAATCTTAGAATAAGGGACTGCTCTTTCAAAACTGAGATGAGGAGAAACTTCTTCACTCAGAGGGTGGTAGGTCTGTGGAATTTGCTGCCCCAGGAAGCTGTGGAAGCTACATCATTAAATAAATTTAAAACAGAAATAGACAGTTTTCTTGAAGTAAAGGGAATTAGGGGTTTTGGGGAGCGGGCAGGAAATTGGACATGAAGCTGAGTTCGGATCGGTCAATGCCCTGTGGGTGGCGGAGAGGGCCCAGGGGCTGTGTGGCCGGGTCCTGCTCCTACTTCTTGTGTTCTTTAGATTTGTGGTTTGGATCAGATCAGCCATGATCTTATTGAATGGCGGAGCAGGCTCGAGGGGCCGATTGGCCTACTCCTGCTCCAATTTCTTATGTTCTTATGTTCGTATGTTCTTAAATGAGTGGGCAAAACTATGGCAGATGAAGTTCAATGTGAGTCACATTGTGAGGCACAGGCTCGATGGGCCGAATGGTTCTATGTGGGGAAATTGAAGATCATCCATTTTAGATCGGAGAAAGACAAATCAGGATATTTTCTGAATGGTGATAGACCAGGGGCTGTAAAGGAGCAAAGGGATTTGGGTGTCCAAGTACACAAATCACTAAAAGCGAGTGTGCAGGTAAAAATTAATCAAAAAGCCCAATGGAATGTTGGCCTTTATCTCGGGGCCTGGATTACAAAGTGAGGAAGTGATGCTTCAGTTGGACAGAGTCTTGGTCAGAATCCAACTGGAGAATTGTGTTCAGTTCTGGGAATCGCACCTTATGTAAGATATATTGTCCTTGGAGGGGATACAGTGCAGATTCACCAGACTGATACCGGGGCTTAGAGGGTTAAATTCTGAGGACAGGTTACAGAAACTTGGCTTGTATTCCCTGGAATATAGAAGGGTGAGGGGTGATCTAAATGAGGGGTTTAAAATGATAAAGGGATTCGATAGGGTGGAGACAGAGAAACTATTTTCTCTGGTGGGGAATCCAGAACGAGGGGGCACAATCTTAAAATTAGAGCCAGGCCATTTAGGAGTGAAATCAGAAAGCACTTTTTCCACACAAAGGGGAGTGGAAATCAGGAAATCTCTCCCCAAAAGGCTGTGGGTGCTGGGAACAACTGAAAATTTCAAGATAGATGTATGTGGGGTAAGGGAATCAAGGGATATGGATCAAAGGAGGGGAAATGGAGGAGAGGTACAGATCAGTCATGGTCTCATTGAATGGCAGAACAGACTCAAGGGGCCGAATGGCCTGCTCCTGTTCCTATGTTCCGTACACACACATACACACACACAGACACACACACACACACACACACAGACAAAATGTCCTTCAGGGAAGGAAACCTGCCGTCCTTACCCGGTCTGGCCGATATGTGACTCCAGACCCACAGCAATGTGGTTGATTCTTAATCACCCTCTGAAATGGCCGAGCAAGCCACTCAGTTGTGCAATCTCGCTAAACAAAGACATAATAAGAATAAAACCGGACGGACCACCCGGCATCGGACCACGAGGCACCAGACACGACAAAGGCAAACCAAGCCCAGTCGACCCTGCAAAGTCCTCCTCACTAACATCTGGGGACTTGTGCCAAAATTGGGAGAGCTGTCCCACAGACTAGTCAAGCAGCAGCCTGACATAGCCATACTCACAGAATCATACCTTTCAGCCAACGTCCCAGACTCTTCTATCACCATCCCTGGGTATGTCCTGTCCCACCGGCAGGACAGACCCACCAGAGGTGGCGGTACAGTGATATACAGCCAGGAGGGAGTGGTCCTGGGAGTCCTCAACATTGACTCCGAACCCCATGAAATCTCATGGCATCAGGTCAAACATGGGCAAGGAAACCTCCTGCTGATTACCACCTACCGCCCTCCCTCAGCTGATGAATCAGTCCTCCTCCATGTTGAGCACCATTTGGAGGAAGCACTGAGGGTAGCAAGGGCACAAAATGTACTCTGGGTGGGGGACTTTAATGTACAACACTAAGAGTGGCTCGGTAGCACCACTACTGACCGAGCTGGCCGAGTCCTGAAGGACATAGCTGCCAGACTGGGCCTGCGGCAGGTGGCGAGTGAGCCAACATAAGGGAAAAACCGACTTGACCTCATCCTCACCAATCTACCTTTTGCAGATGCATCTGTCCATGTCAGTATTGGTAGGAGTGACCACCACACAGTCCTCGTGGAGACGCAGTCCTGTCTTCGCACTGAGAACACCATCCAACGTGTTGTGTGGCACTATCACCGTGCTAAATGGGATAGATTCAGAACAGATCTAGCAGCTCAAAACTGGGCACCCATGAGGCACTGTGGGCCATCAGCAGCAGCAGAATTGTATTCCAGCACAATCTGTAACCTCATGGCCCGGCATATTCCTCAATCTACCATTACCAACAAGCCAGGGGATCAACCCTGGTTCAACGAGGAGTGTAGAAGAGCATGCCAGGAGCAGCACCAGGCAAACCTAAAAATGAGATGCCAACCTGGTGAAGCTACAACTCAGGACTACATGCATGCTAAACAGCGGAAGCAACATGCTATAGACAGAGCTAAGCGATTCCACAACCAACGAATCAGATCAAAGCTCTGCAGTCCTGCCACATCCAGTCGTGAACGGTGGTGGACAATTAAACAACTAACGGGAGGAGGAGGCTCTGTAAACATCCCCATCCTCAATGATGGCGGAGTCCAGCACGTGAGTGCAAAAGACAAGGCTGAAGCATTTGCAACCATTTTCAGCCAGAGGTGCTGAGTGGATGATCCATCTCAGCCTCCTCCCGATATCCCCACCATCACAGAAACCAGCCTTCAGCCAATTCGATTCACTCCACGTGATATCAAGAAACGGCTGAGTGCACTGGATACAGCAAAGGCTATGGGCCCCGACAACATCCCAGCTGTAGTGCTGAAGCCTTGTGCTCCAGAACTAGCTGCGCCTCTGGACAAACTGTTCCAGTACAGTTACAACACTGGCATCTACCCGACAATGTGGAAAATTGCCCAGGTATGTCCTGTCCACAAAAAGCAGGACAAATCCAATCCGGCCAATTGCTGCCCCATCAGTCTACTCTCAATCATCAGCAAAGTGATGGAAGGTGTCATCGACAGTGCTATCAAGCAGCACTTACTCACCAATAACCTGCTCACCGATGCTCAGTTTGGGTTCCGCCAGGACCACTCGGCTCCAGACCTCATTACAGCCTTGGTCCAAACATGGACAAAAGAGCTGAATTCCAGAGGTGAGGTGAGAGTGACTGCCCTTGACATCAAGGCAGCATTTGACCGAGTGTGGCACCAAGGAGCCCGAGTAAAATTGAAGTCAATGGGAATCAGGGTTAAAACTCTCCAGTGGCTGGAGTCATACCTAGCACAAAGGAAGATGGTAGTGGTTGTTGGAGGCCAATCATCTCAGCCCCAGGACATTGCTGCAGGAGTTCCTCAGGGCAGTGTCCTAGGCCCAACCATCTTCAGCTGCTTCATCAATGACCTTCCCTCCATCATGAGGTCAGAAATGGGGATGTTCGCTGATGACTGCACAGTGTCCAGTTCCATTCGCAACCCCTCAGATAATGAAGCAGTCCATGCCCGCATGCAGCAAGACCTGGACAACATCCAGGCTTGGGCTGATAAGTGACAAGTAACATTCGCGCCTGACAAGTGCCAGGCAATGACCATCTCCAACAAGAGAGAGTCTAACCACCTCCCCTTGACATTCAACGGCATTACCATCGCCGAATCCCCCACCATCAACATCCTGGGGGTCACCATTGACCAGAAACTTAACTGGACCAGCCATATAAATACTGTGGCTGCAAGAGCAGGTCAGAGGCTGGGTATTCTGCGGCGAGTGACTCACCTCCTGACTCCCCAAAGCCTTTCCACCATCTACAAGGCACAAGTCAGGAGTGTGATGGAATACTCTCCACTTGCCTGGATGAGTGCAGCTCCAACAACACTCAAGCTTGACACCATCCAGGAAAAAGCAGCCCGCTTGATTGGAACCCCATCCACCACCCTAAACATCCACTCCCTTCACCACTGGCGCACCATGGCTGCAGTGTGTACCATCCACAGGATGCACTGCAGCAACTCGCCAAGGCATCTTCGACAGCACCTCCCAAACCCGCGACCTCTACCACCTAGAAGGACAAGGGCAGCAGGCGCATGGGAACAACACCACCTGCACATTCCCCTGCAAGTCACACACCATCCCGACTTGGAAATATATCGCCGTTCCTTCATCGTCACTGGGTCAAAATCCTGGAACTCCCTACCTAACAGCACTGTGGGAGAACCTTCACCACACGGACTGCAGCGGTTCAAGAAGGCGGCTCACCACCACCTTCTCAAGGGCAATTAGGGATGGGCAATAAATGCTGGCCTCGCCAGCGACGCCCACATCCCATGAATGAATAAAAAAAAGCCTTTCATATCTGTCATAATCAATATCTCACATGGACATTATTTCACTCCCTCTAACACACACACACCCACACACCCTCTGACACACACCCCCACACACACCCCCACACACCCACAACCCCACACCCCCACACATCCACACACCCACACACCCACACACTTCCAATGCAGTTCCTTACCCCACTGATAGACCTTTGCCTCTGCCAGGCTGCTGTGTTCAATTTGACAGGAGTATTGATCCTCATCCCCAGCATTGACTTCAATCTCTTTCTTGATCTGATGGGTCCCATCGTGGTTCGGTCGAACCCCCGAGGATTGGCTCTCAGACACTCGCTCACCATTCCTTAGCCAGGTCACCTCGATGTTTACAGGGTAAAATCCAGTAACCAGGCAGGAGAGAGTGGGCGGGTTGTACTGATTATTGGGGTCACTTCTGGAGATGAACACTTCAGGCTGAACTGAAAGGGGAAAAGGGAGGAAACACAAACAATAGAGAGACAGAGAATGGAATGGGATAACAGTTTCATAGATCAGAAAGTTCAATCAGAAAATGGGAAAATGGGAAATCAATACCTTTCCTTTTGAGATATTCCTTTCCAGCGCGTAAATATAACTGTAAAAGGTCAACCAGTTCTTCTTCCAACTGCCATTTCCAATGCTTGTTCCAGGAATCATCAGAATCCCATTTCTCCTTGGTCTTCACTGCAAGGTGATTGGTTGCGACCCATCTCATCCTGTCTGGCTCTAAACTAATATAATCCTTTCCATCATATCCAAACCGCATCGATCTCTTAATGGAGCCGTCTTCAGTGATCTCAACAGTCCTTATCCATTGGAAAATGTGAATTCCTGTCAGTGACCAACCAGAGATCAATAATCAATAATCAATAGTTAATGGAGAATGTCCATTTATTACTGATGTAACGGGAAGTTAGAGTCGCAGTCTGATCAGAGGGGAAAGGGGGTCCAGTGTCAGGTAGAAATGGGGGGTCAGATTTGTTAACCCCTTCTGAACCGTGACAGAATTATGGAAGACAATATCACGGTAAATCTCAGATGATAGGCACCATTTTTATCACATGACTTCCCCTCCCCCACTTCTCGAACTCGATACCCGTGAGTGCCGCTGGTGCACTGCCCTTGAGGACCAGAACCAGGTGTATATTTCTGATGTGCCAGTGGGCCTGTTTTGGGAACCACACTGGCCCCAAACCTCCATTTTGCCCCAATGTTGCGCTGCTGAGCCTGGACTTCTGGGAGCCAATCCAGTCCCGTACTGACCACCCGCAAATCACACACTCATCTCATTTACACACCCACTGGCATTGGCTGAGCGCAGCGCCCATGTGACACGGACCTCCCCTGACGGGTGGGGGTGGGGATTTAAAGCGCAGTCTTTAAAGAGCCGCAAATGGCTGAAGATTGCAGCAGAGGGAAGGATCTAAACTTTCCCCCAAGACTGGGGTCCCATCAGGAGCTGGAATAAGAGGCTCATGTGAGATATTGTGAGACTTTTAAACAATGTGGTCACGGGAGGAGCAGGCAGAGGGTCTGGGAGAAGGGAGCAGGGCATTGGAAGGAGGGAGAAAAGAAGACCCAAAATTATAATGAGAACAACCGTCAATCACTGATAGATGGAACGGTCAAAGGGAAGAGAGAGGGAGAGAGATAGAGAGAGTTAGAGGGAGAGAGAGAGAGAGAGGGGGAGATATAGAGAGAGAGGGAGAGGCGGAGAGAGAGAGGGAGAGGCGGAGAGGGAGAGGGAGAGGCAGAGAGTGATAGAGAGAGGGAGAGAGAGAGAGAGATGGAGAGAGAGGGAGAGGGAGAAGGAGAGAGGGATTGATAGGGAGAGGGAGAGAGAGATAGAGAGAGGGAGAGAGAGATGGAGAAAGACATCGATAGAGATAGATGGAGAGGGAGAGGGAGAGAGGGAGATAAAGAGAGATAGAGAGAGAGGGAGAGAGGGAGGCAGTCGCAGAGAGAGAAAGAGGGAGGCAGGCGCAGAGAGAGAGAGAGAGAGAGAGAGAGACAGATAGAGAAGACACATGGACCAAGGGAGAGACTGACTGACAGAGAAAGTGAGAGACGGAGAAAGCATCAGATGGAGACAGAGAAAGAAAGGCAAGGTGTGACAGAGAGATAGTGAGTGAGAGAAAGCAAGAGAGAGAGAATCAGATAGACAGAGAAAGTGAGAGACAAAGGGAGACGTAGAGAGAGACATAGGGAGAGAGAGACATAGGGAGAGACAGGGAGGCAGAGAGGGAGAGAGGGAGAGGGAGTGGGGGAGAGGGAGTGGAGGAGAGGGAGTGGGATTAGTTTGGGATTGATACAGGGCTATGGGGAGAGAGTGGGACAGTGGGATTAGTTTGGGATTGATACAGGGCTATGGGGAGAGAGTGGGACAGTGGGATTAGATCGGGATTGATACAGGGCCATGGGGAGAGAGCGGGACAGTGGGATTAGTTTGGGATTGATACAGGGCTATGGGGAGAGAGTGGGACAGTGGGATTAGTTTGGGATTGATACAGGGCTATGGGGAGAGAGTGGGACAGTGGGATTAGTTTGGGATTGATACAGGGCTATGGGGAGAGAGCGGGACAGTGGGATTCGTTTGGGATTGATACAGGGCTATGGGGAGAGAGCGGGACAGTGGGATTAGTTTGGGATTGATACAGGGCTATGGGGAGAGAGCGGGACAGTGGGATTCGTTTGGGATTGATACAGGGCTATGGGGAGAGAGTGGGACAGTGGGATTAGTTTGGGATTGATACAGGGCTATGGGGAGAGAGTGGGACAGTGGGATTAGTTTGGGATTGATACAGGGCTATGGGGAGAGAGCGGGACAGTGGGATTCGTTTGGGATTGATACAGGGCTATGGGGAGAGAGCGGGACAGTGGGATTAGTTTGGGATTGATACAGGGCTATGGGGAGAGAGTGAGGCAGTGGGATTAGTTTGGGATTGATACAGGGCTATGGGGAGAGAGTGGGACAGTGGGATTCGTTTGGGATTGCTCCAGCAAATCGCAGGCACCGACACGATGAGGTGAATGGCCTCCTCCTATGCTGTAATGTCTCTGGTTCTATCTCTCACCAAGCTCTTTCCCATATCGTCTTCTCTCTCCCTGATTACTTCCCGACACTGGTGTTTTATGTTCCTTTCTCCCTCGTTGCCACCTCTCCTTATCTCCCTCTCCTTTTTGTCACTTCTCTATTTCCCCATCTCTCTCCCTCCTCCTCTCTCTCCCTCCTCCTCACTCACTCACTCCCCAATTCCCACTCTCGAAATTCTCCTCCATTCCCCCGATATCTATTATTTCCGAATTGGGAGAATGGAAGTTCATAAATAGAGGCCCAGGCTGTGGGGATGGGGAAGGCCGCAGGAGCAGAAGCAGTCCCCATAAATAAAGGCCCAGGCTGTGGGGATGGGGAAGGCCGCAGGAGCAGAGGCAGTCCCCATAAATAGAGGCCCAGGCTGTGGGGATGGGGAAGGCCGCAGGAGCAGAGGCAGTCTCCATAAATAGAGGCCCAGGCTGTGGGGATGGGGAAGGCCGCAGGAGCAGAGGCAGTCTCCATAAATAGAGGCCCAGGCTGTGGGGATGGGGAAGGCCGCAGGAGCAGAGGCAGTCCCCATAAATAGAGGCCCAGGCTGTGGGGATGGGGAAGGCCGCAGGAGCAGAGGCAGTCTCCATAAATAGAGGCCCAGGCTGTGGGGATGGGGAAGGCCGCAGGAGCAGAGGCAGTCTCCATAAATAGAGGACCAGGCTGTGGGGATGGGGAAGGCCGCAGGAGCAGAGGCAGTCTCCATAAATAGAGGCCCAGGCTGTGGGGATGGGGAAGGCCGAGAAGCAGGTAAAATATAGAACAGCCAACTTAGTCACTAAAAACGAGGAGGTGGCCCAGGAGGATGTGATGTGGGACTGGTCGGGAAAGTGGGAACAGCTGGGATCAGAGAGCAAATTGACGTCAAAAATAATTGATTAATTCCCAATAGACAGCCATTAAACAGGCCGTCAGTGGGAGTTTCCTGTATCACTGATCTTACCGGATGTGTGGTTCGTCCATTTTATTATTGTATTGAGATTCTCCATCGTCACATCGTAACGCATCTTCCCGAGATGACTGTAATAATTCCATTCTTCCACATCGAGAGAGTCTGTTAAGAATTGCTGTCTGGAAACCATATGTTGGGTGTCACTGTCATAATGGGATAACACAACTCCATTAACCATCGTCATACCCATAAACTCAGGGCCATCCGTGTTGCCAGAAATTCCCGTGTACACCACAGTGAAGGAATCAGAGTCTGTCAAAGGAACAATTAAAGGGATGGGTTAATAAACATTTACAAACAGTCCCAACTGATCAAAGTGAAGCCCATTCAGATAGTGAAAATCTCCAGACGTCCACTGCATTATAAGAACATAAGAAATTGGAGCAGGAGTCGGCCAATCGGCCCCTCGAGCCTGCTCCGCCATTCAATAAGATCATGGCTGATCTGATGCCAACCACAAATCTAAAGAACACAAGAAGTCGGAGCAGGACCCGGCCACATAGCCCCTGGGCCCTCTCCGCCACCCACAGGGCATTGACCGATCCGAACTCAGCTTCATGTCCAATTTCCTGCCCGCTCCCCATAACCCCTAATTCCCTTTACTTCTAGGAAACTGTCTATTTCTGTTTTAAATTTATCTAATGATGTAGCTTCCACAGCTTCCTGGGGCAGCAAATTCCACAGACCTACCACCCTCTGAGTGAAGAAGTTTCTCCTCATCTCAGTTTTGAAAGAGCAGCCCCTTATTCTAAGATTATGCCCCCTAGTTCTAGTTTCACCCATCTTTGGGAACATCCTTACTGCATCCACCCGATCAAGACCCTTCACAATCTTATATGTTTCAATAAGATCGCCTCTCATTCTTCTGAACTCCAATGAGTAGAGTCCCAATCTACTCAACCTCTCCTCATATGTCCGCCCCCTCATCCCCGGGATTAACCGAGTGAACCTTCTTTGTACTGCCTCGAGAACAAGTATGTCTTTTCTTAAGTATGGAGACCAAAACTGTATGCAGTATTCCAGTATGCAGTATCTCAATGTCAGAATCCTGTCTGTATGATAAACAGGGGATCACTGCAGTGTGGGAGGGACAAGCAGCAGAGTTTTGGATGAGCTCAAGTTTACGGAGGGTGGAAGGTGGGAGGCCGGCCAGGAAAGCAATGGGATAGTCACGTCTAGAGATAGCAAAGGAATGGAGGAGGGTTTCAGCAGCAGAAGGGCTGAGGCAGGGGGGGAGACGGGCGATGTTACAGAGGTGGAAGTCGGCGGTCTTGTTGATGGAGAGGAGATGGGGTCAGAAGCTCATCTCAGGGTCAAATAGGACGTTGAGTTTGTGAACAGTCTGGTTCAGCCTCAGACAGTGGTCAGGGAGAGGGATGGAATCAGAAGTGAGGGAACGGAGTTTGTACCGGGGCCCGAAGAAAATGGAGCCGGTCTTCCCAATGTTTAATTGGAGGAAATTGAGGCTCATCCAGGACTTTGTTGGAGAAGCAGCGTGAGAACACTGAGGCAGTGGAGGGGTCGAGGGAGGTGGTGGTGAGGTAGAGCTGGGTGAGGTCAGTGTAGATGCAGAACCTGACGTCTTGTCTTCAGATGATGTCGTCAAGAGGCAGCATATAGATGAGAAATAAGAAGGGGCCAAAGATTGATCCTTGGAGGACTCCAGAGGTAACGGTGTGGGAATGGGAATGGGATGGGAAGAGAAGCCATTGCAGGATATTGTCTACGAGTGGATAGGCAAAAGGCTACAGAGAGGTGGAGAAGGATGAGGAGGGATAGTTCACCATGGTTACAGTCTCAGAGAATGTCATTTGTGACTTTGATAAGGGCCGTTTCAGTACTGTGAAAGAGACGGGAACCTGATTGGAGAGATTCAAACATGGACTTGCGGGAAAGATGGCCACGGATTTGGGAATTGTAATCACACCAGGGAACATCGAGCAGATCTAAAAAAAAAGCAACTGCAATCAGTACTGAAGAAAATGAATCTTCAGACAAGACAACGCCCAGGCAGGCAGCAGAAAGTTCCTTTAAGTAACTGAGACTTTCAGAAACCAAGAGCTCCTTTTAATTGTTTCTGCCTCAACTTTCTGGGCAAAAATGGAAGAAAACAGAATCTGATTGGTTCAAATCTGACACTCCAAATGATCTCATGGTTCAAACCGACAATCCCCAATCACACCGACAATCCCCAATCACACCGACAATCCCCAATCATACCGACAATCCCCAATCACACCGACAATCCCCAATCACACCGACAATCCCCAATCACACCCACAATCTCCAATCACACCGACAATCCCCAATCACACCGACAATCCCCAATCACACCGACAATCTCCAATCACACCGACAATCTCCAATCACACCGACAATCCCCAATCACACCGACAATCTCCAATCACACCCACAATCTCCAATCACACCGACAATCCCCAATCACACCCACAATCCCCAATCACACCGACAATCTCCAATCACGCCGACAATCTCCAATCTCACCGCCAATCCCCAATCACACCCACAATCTCCAATCACACCGACAATCCCCAATCACACCGACAATCCCCAATCCCCAATCACACCGACAATCCCCAATCACACCGACAATCCCCAATCACACCGACAATCTCCAATCACACCGACAATCTCCAATCACGCCGACAATCTCCAATCACGCCGACAATCCCCAATCACGCCGACAATCTCCAATCACGCCGACAATCCCCAATCACGCCGACAATCCCCAATCACGCCGACAATCCCCAATCACGCCGACAATCCCCAATCACATCGACAATCCCCAATCACGCCGACAATCCCCAATCACGCCGACAATCTCCAATCCCCAATCACACCGACAATCCCCAATCACACCGACAATCCCCAATCACACCGACAATCTCCAATCTCACCGCCAATCCCCAATCACACCGACAATCTCCAATCACACCGACAATCCCCAATCACACCGACAATCTCCAATCACACCGACAATCCCCAATCACACCGACAATCCCCAATCACACCGACAATCCCCAATCACACCGACAATCCCCAATCACACCCACAATCCCCAATCACACCCACAATCCCCAATCACACCGACCATCCGCAATCACACCGACAATCCCCAATCAGACCGACAATCCCCAATCACACCGACAATGCCCAATCACACCGACAATCCCCAATCACACCGACAATCCCCAATCACACCGACAATCCCCAATCACACCGACAATCCCCAATCACACCGACAATCCCCAATCACACCGACAATCCCCAATCACACCGACAATCCCCAATAACATCGACAATGTCCAATCACGCCGACCATCCCCAATCACACCGACCATCCGCAATCACACCGACAATCCCCAATCACACCGACAATCTCCAATCACACCGACAATCCCCAATCACACCGACAATCCCCAATCACACCGACAATCCCCAATCCCCAATCACACCGACAATCCCCAATCACACCGACAATCCCCAATCACATCGACAATCCCCAATCACACCGACAATCCCCAATCCCCAATCACGCCGACAATCCCCAATCACACCGACAATCCCCAATCACACCGACAATCCCCAATCACACCGACAATCTCCAATCACACCGACAATCCCCAATCCCCAATCACGCCGACAATCCCCAATCACACCGACAATCCCCAATCACACCGACAATCTCCAATCACGCCGACAATCCCCAATCACGCCGACAATCCCCAATCACGCCGACAATCCCCAATCACGCCGACAATCGCCAATCACACCGACAATCTCCAATCACACCGACAATCCCCAATCACACCGACAATCCCCAATCACACCGACAATCTCCAATCACACCGACAATCTCCAATCACACCGACAATCCCCAATCACACCCACAATCTCCAATCACACCCACAATCTCCAATCACACCGACAATCCCCAATCACACCCACAATCTCCAATCACACCGACAATCTCCAATCACACCGACAATCTCCAATCACACCGACAATCCCCAATCACACCGACAATCTCCAATCACACCGACAATCCCCAATCACACCGACAATCCCCAATCACACCGACAATCCCCAATCACACCGACAATCTCCAATCACACCGACAATTCCCAATCACACCGACAATCTCCAATCACGCCGACAATCCCCAATCCCCAATCACACTGACAATCCCCAATCACACCGACAATCCCCAATCACACCGACAATCCCCAATCACACCGACAATTCCCAATCACACCGACAATCTCCAATCACACCGACAATCCCCAATCACACCGACAATCTCCAATCACACCGACAATCCCCAATCACACCGACAATCCCCAATCACACCGACAATCCCCAATCACACCGACAATCCCCAATCACACCGACAATCCCCAATCACACCGACAATCCCCAATCACACCGACAATCCCCAATCACACCCACAATCCCCAATCACACCGACAATCTCCAATCACACCGACAATCCCCAATCACACCGACAATCCCCAATCACACCGACAATCCCCAATCACACCGACAATCCCCAATCACACCGACAATCCCCAATCACACCGACAATGCCCAATCACACCGACAATCCCCAATCACACCGACAATCCCCAATCACACCGACAATCCCCAATCACACCGACAATCCCCAATCACACCGACAATCCCCAATCACACCGACAATCCCCAATCACACCGACAATCCCCAATAACATCGACAATGTCCAATCACGCCGACCATCCCCAATCACACCGACCATCCGCAATCACACCGACAATCCCCAATCACACCGACAATCTCCAATCACACCGACAATCCCCAATCACACCGACAATCCCCAATCACACCGACAATCCCCAATCCCCAATCACACCGACAATCCCCAATCACACCGACAATCCCCAATCACATCGACAATCCCCAATCACGCCGACAATCTCCAATCACACCGACAATCCCCAATCCCCAATCACGCCGACAATCCCCAATCACACCGACAATCCCCAATCACACCGACAATCCCCAATCACGCCGACAATCCCCAATCACGCCGACAATCCCCAATCACGCCGACAATCCCCAATCACACCGACAATCTCCAATCACACCGACAATCCCCAATCACACCGACAATCCCCAATCACACCGACAATCTCCAATCACACCGACAATCTCCAATCACACCGACAATCCCCAATCACACCCACAATCTCCAATCACACCCACAATCTCCAATCACACCGACAATCCCCAATCACACCCACAATCTCCAATCACACCGACAATCTCCAATCACACCGATAATCTCCAATCACACCGACAATCCCCAATCACACCGACAATCTCCAATCACACCGACAATCCCCAATCACACCGACAATCCCCAATCACACCGACAATCCCCAATCACACCGACAATCTCCAATCACACCGACAATTCCCAATCACACCGACAATCTCCAATCACGCCGACAATCCCCAATCCCCAATCACACCGACAATCCCCAATCACACCGACAATCCCCAATCACACCGACAATCCCCAATCACACCGACAATTCCCAATCACACCGACAATCTCCAATCACACCGACAATCCCCAATCACACCGACAATCTCCAATCACACCGACAATCCCCAATCACACCGACAATCCCCAATCACACCGACAATCCCCAATCACACCGACAATCCCCAATCACACCGACAATCCCCAATCACACCGACAATCCCCAATCACACCGACAATCCCCAATCACACCGACAATTCCCAATCACACCGACAATCTCCAATCACACCGACAATCCCCAATCACACCGACAATCTCCAATCACACCGACAATCCCCAATCACACCGACAATCCCCAATCACACCGACAATCTCCAATCACACCGACAATCCCCAATCACACCGACAATCCCCAATCACACCGACAATCCCCAATCACACCGACAATCCCCAATCACACCGACAATCTCCAATCACACCGACAATCCCCAATCACACCGACAATCCCCAATCACACCGACAATCCCCAATCACACCGACAATCCCCAATCACACCGACAATCTCCAATCACACCGACAATCACCAATCACACCGACAATTCCCAATCACATCGACAATCCCCAATCACACCGACAACTGTGCCAATGCAAAAAAATCATATTTCTTTTTCTAAAACAGCGACAATCGAACCCACGTGTTCGCAGGTCGGGGTATGTAGTCGGAACAGAGGAATAAATGTCGGACAATGGCCTATTGAGCCTCCAGTGAGATTTCTTGTTGCCATGGTAGCTGGAACTCGAATCCCAATTCTCTCTCCTTTCTCCATATTCCTTAATGCCATTATTTCCCATGTAAACATCCCTCTCCTTGTTACACACCCAGTGGATGTTGTTAGGACAGCAAGTCCCACATTGTCACACTGTTTGTGAGCAGCAAATGTTCTTATGTTCACTTTTACTCAGCTCAGCTCAAATGATGTCCTCTGTTGATATCACTGCACCGGGGAGAGACAGAGAGAGACAGAGAGAGAGAGAGACAGAGAGAGAGAGAGAGACAGAGAGATAGACAGAGAGAGAGAGAAAGAGACAGAGATGGAGAGAAAGATACAGAGAGATAGAAAGTGAGAGAGAAAGAAAGAAAGAGACAGAGAGAGTGAGAGACAGAGGGAGAGAGACAGATTGAGATAAACAGGGAGAGAGAGAGAGATACAGACAGACACTCAGAGAGAGAAAGAGACAGAGAGAAAGAGAGACAGAGAGAGAGATTGAGAGAGACAGAAAGAGAGAGAAAGACACACACTCAGAGATAGAAAGAGAAAGGGAGAGAGAGCGACAGAGAGAGATAGAAAGAGACTGCAAAATAGAGAGAGAGAGAGATTGAGCGAGACAGAGAGACAGAGAGAGAGTGATGAGGAGAGAGAGATATGGAGAGGAAAAAATACAAAGCTGGACAGACAAAGTGAGCTCTCCCGTGTGAGTGCAATATACCGACACACATTCCCCGCACTCACAGACAGTCCCACCCCCAGGAAAATCCCAGGGAATTTGCTGCCCAGACCCTGAGCTGGAGAAGTGAAAGTGGCAGAGAAAGAGAGTGAGATTGGAAGGATGAATTCTGTACTTACCGGGAGAGACCCGGGAAAAACACAGGGATATGGAGAAAAGGATCAGCAGCATTCTGGGAATCCACGGCCTCTATTCCAATCAGTGACTGGGAATAAAATACTCAGAGAGGGACCGATCGAGCGTTTATTGACTGAACAAAACACAAATAAAACAAGAATCTCTCAGACTCCATTTTACTGTTTATCTCAAACTTTCTTCACTTCCTTGAACTCAAAGTGCAGAGTCTGAGGGTCAATGATTGGGTATTTTACAGAAATAGAACCAATTAAATGGAGAAACAGTCACCAGTCACCAGTTACCAGGACGATCAAACTCAGACAGGCTGAGAAACCGAGTGGAAGAGAGAGATTGAAGAGGCCTCCGACACCAGGTCCATTTTAAAGGGAGGAGAGAGTGGGATCTTGGGCTCCCCACTCACAGGAAACACATTGAGAACGGGCCATCCCCAGGAACTGTGAAACTGACTCTGCTCTGGGCTGGAGTTAGACCACAAACAGGAACAGTTAGACACAACCTTTAATATAGTGAATATCACAAGGGAATTCACAGAGGAGAAACACACGGAGCAGGAGGAGAGTGAGGGGAGAGGGTCAAACTAACAGGAGGAGAGTGAGGGGAGAGGGTCAAACTAACAGGAGGAGAGTGAGGGGAGAGGGTCAAACTAACAGGGGGAGAGTGAGGAGAGAGGGTCAAACTAACAGGAGGAGAGTGAGGGGAGAGGGTCAAACTAACAGGAGGAGAGTGAGGGGAGAGGGTCAAACTAACAGGAGGAGAGTGAGGGGAGAGGGTCAAACTAACAGGGGGAGAGTGAGGGGAGAGGGTCAAACTAACAGGAGGAGAGTGAGGGGAGAGGGTCAAACTAACAGGGGGAGAGTGAGGGGAGAGGGTCAAACTAACAGTGGGAGAGTGAGGGGAGAGGGTCAAACTAACAGGGGGAGAGTGAGGGGAGAGGGTCAAACTAACAGTGGGAGAGTGAGGGGAGAGGGTCAAACTAACAGGGGGAGAGTGAGGGGAGAGGATCAAACTAACAAAGGGAGAGTGAGGGGAGAGGGTCAAACTAACAGGGGGAGAGTGAGGGGAGAGGCTCAAACTAACAGGAGGAGAGTGAGGGGAGAGGGTCAAACTAACAGGGGGAGAGTGAGGGGAGAGGGTCAAATTAACAGGAGGAGTGTGAGGGGAGAGGGTCAAACTAACAGGAGGGGGAGAGTGAGTGGAGGTGGATACCTGAGTGTGAGTCACAGCCTGGACTCTAATTGAGGGGTTCACATGGTTTAAATATGATCCACTCCCACAGTTTCGTTGAAAGTAATTCTCCGATTTCCCTTTTCCCGATTGTTTCATGTGTTATAAACCTCTCTGGCACCTCCTTTCCAGGCTGAAGAGCCCAAGTCTCTCTGGTCTTTCCTCACAACTCAGAGCCCTGACACGGGGGACCAGCCTGGTGGCTCCTCTCTGCACTGCCCCCAGTGTCTGAGTGTCTCCCCTGTGTCTCAGTGACCAGACCCGGACACAGTACTAGTAAGAACACTGGGGTCCATGGGTTGACCATCCAGCCGAGGTCTCGGACTGAATGGGGCTTCAGTTTGGCCCATGGACGGCCTTCCATCACCCAGTTGTGATTAACTTTGAGTTGACCTCACCAGCTGCCGATTACAAGATCCACAAGCTGCTGAGTGAATGAATTAACCCTTTCTTGCCAAATCATCAAAGAAGGATTCAGACAACAAGTCATCAATCAACAAATATTTATTGACTCCAAGACACAATTATCACCACTTAAAGATAAACATTGAGTATTGAAATAATAAGAGATAAAGTTACTGACAGTGTCACCCAGCGAATTTGAATAATAAATAATGAACAGACGGAGTTAGTTCAGGAAATGGGTGACAGAGATTGTAAAGACAGCTCAGTGTCTCACTGGAATTCACCATGAACTGGGTTACTCATTGTCAAATTATAGCTGAGATTAGAGCCTGAGACGGGTATCAATTGGGGAGATTAAATTCCGAGTAACTCCTTCGATCACTGACAAGTTACCAGCATTGACTGGTCAGTTTATTGAGTAGGTTAGGGTCTGTGTACTGGTGGGGAGCAATGTTTCCAGAGCTGAAACGACCGTGTCCTCATGAGCGGGTTGGTTCAGTTGATCTCCTCCCCTGGGACGGGGAACGTTGAATTGGTGACAGGGTTTCTGTTCCACTTGAATCCTCCGTTCTGTTTGAACCCACCTCACACACGAGAGACTGGGTCTGTGCTCACTGACTCACCTCGAACCATCCTTGATCTCACACAACCTGTACAGTTCAGTGACACTCTTATTTCTGACTGTAACTGGCTCGTACAGTCATACAACCTGACTTCTGTAACCTTTAACTCTCTGTCCTGATATACTATGTACTTGTAAAGGTCGCCTTCTACATCTGTTGGAGACAAACAGAACATAGTGAGAGATGAGCCATGCTCCCTCTTGTATACCTTCAATTTAAATTAAACCCCCTTCCATTCAATTCACCAATCTGGTCACACATGTATCTGAAGGGTGCACCCTCTCGGTATCAATCACGTCTAACAGCCATCGAAGTGTTCTCGAAGACCTCGAGGTTAATGAGGCCTGGATCCCTGGGCAAACCCAACCATACAACCACTCCCCTAACATCTCAATCTTTCTCCAACAAAGGTCCTCGTCAGGCCCAGATGAGGAGCCATCTCTGGGCATTAATATAGAACATTGTATCGATATCTGTCTGTATAGATCTCTCTCTATCCATTAGTTTATGTCTTTGCATATACTGATGTATCTCACATTGTATCTATATCTGTCTGTATTGATCTCTCTCTATCCATTAGTTTATGTCTGTGTATATACTGATGAATCTCACATTGTATCGATATCTGTCTGTATAGATCTCTCTCTATCCATTAGTTTATGTCTGTGTATAAACTGATGTATCTCACATTGTATCTATATCTGTCTGTATTGATCTCTCTCTATCCATTAGTTTATGTCTGTGTATATACTGATGTATCTCACATTGTATCTCCGTCTCTCTGTGTTCCTTTATCTATCTTCCTATTTTTATCTCACTCTGTCTGGATTTGTCTCCCCACAAAAGACCCTGTTTTCTGCCTGTGAAACTTGGACAATATATTCACGTCACATTAAGAAAGGGACTCACTTTCCCCTCAGCTCCCTGAGACGACTAATGAAGATCAGATTGCAGGAGAAGATCCCTGACACCAAAGTCCTTCAAAAAGCTGAGATGCCGAGTATCGATGCTCTGATGGTGAGGACACGGCTACAATGGTCAGCTCATGTGGTGCGAGTGTCTGATGATCAAATCCTGAAGATGTTCTTTTATCGCACGTTGTCAACTGGGAAACGATTTTGTGATGTTCAGCAAAAGGGACACAAAGACTGCTTAAAAGCAACTCTGAAACTGTACAAAATAGACGTCCATAAATGAGAACAAGTTGCTGAAGATAAGAAGCCTGGGGAGGAACCATCCATGAAGACCCCTCCCACTATCAGGCCCATCACATTGCTGATGCTCAATGGAAACGGCAGCTGAGGGAATCTCGGCTGAAAAATCCAGATTCCCGACCGGGTGTATCGGTGACCCACTGTTCAATCTGTAATCACTCATTCACAGCAAATATAGGTCTCCATCATCAAAGGACTCACTGCAGGAAATAAGAACATAAGAACAGAAGAAATAGGAGCAGGAGTAGGCCAATCGGCCCCTCGAGCCTGCTCCGCCATTCGATAAGATCATGGCTGATCTGATCCTAACCTCAAATCTAAATTCATGTCCAATTTCCTGCCCGCTCCCCGTAACCCCTAATTCCCTTTACTTCTAGGAAACTGTCGATTTCTGTTTTAAATTTATTTAATGATGTAGCTTCCACAGCTTCCTGGGGCAGCAAATTCCACAGACCCACCACCCTCTGAGTGAAGAAGTTTCTCCTCATCTCAGTTTTGAAAGAACAGCCCCTTATTCTAAGATTATGCCCCCCAGTTCTAGTTTCACCCATCCTTGGGAACATCCTCACCGCATCCACCCGATCAAGCCCCTTCACAATCTTATATGTTTCAATAAGATCGCCTCTCATTCTTCTGAACTCCAATGAGTAGAGTCCCAATCTACTCAACCTCTCCTCAAATGTCCACCCCCTCATCCCTGGGATAAACCGAGTGAACCTTCTTTGGACTGCCTCGAGAGCAAGTATGTCTTTTCTTAAGTATGGAGACCAAAACTGTATGCAGTATTCCAGGTGCGGTCTCACCAATACCTTATATAACTGCAGCAATACCTCCCTGTTTTTATATTCTATCCCCCGAGCAATAAAAGCCAACATTCCGTTGGCCTTCTTGATCACCTGCTGCACCTGCACACTAACTTTTTGATTTTCTTGCACTAGGACCCCCAGATCCCTTTGTACTGCAGTACTTTCCAGTTTCTCACCATTAAGATAATAACTTGCTCTCTGATTTTTCCTGCCAAAGTGCATAACCTCACATTTTCCAATATTGTATTGCATGAGCTGATATTCTGTGTGTCTTCTGCGATATGGAAGGAGGAGTGACGATGATGGGCACGTTTCACACTAGTACAGGTGAGTCCAGTTACCCAGCAACAAGGTTCTGTGAACATCCTGCAGTGGTTTACAGTGAACTGACGAGGGAAGGAATGGAGAGGCACAAGGCAATCGGTTAAAGCCAGCCTGAGGAATGGGAAAGGAAGGGTTAAACATTTAATAATGGGACTGTCACTATCGGCTTGGTCAGGGTGTGACAGTGGGGTTTATATACAGCTTGGTGAGTGTGTAATAGTGATTGTGATCACCAAACATTAATGGACATTTAAAGAGATAAATATTAATGGTACATTTAAGGTGGTAATTAGAGAGTCTGACAGGTTTAATAGTGTGTGGGAGGGTGAGAGGGTCAGGGGGGAATGAGAGAGTGTGACAGGTTTAATAGTGTGTGGGAGGGTGAGAGAGGGTCAGGGGGGGAATTAGAGAGTCTGACAGGTTTAATAGTGTGTGGGAGGGTGAGAGAGGGTCAGGGGGGGAATTAGAGAGTCTGACAGGTTTAATAGTGTGTGGGAGGGTGAGAGAGGGTCAGGGGGGAATTAGAGAGTGTGACAGGTTTAATAGTGTGTGGGAGGGTGAGAGAGGGTCAGGGGGGAATTAGAGAGTGTGAGAGGTTTAATAGTGTGTGGGAGGGTGAGAGAGGGTCAGGGGGGAATTAGAGAGTCTGACACGTTTAATAGTGAGTGGGAGGGTGAGAGAGGGTCAGGGGGGAATTAGAGAGTGTGACAGGTTTAATAGTGAGTGGGAGGGTGAGAGAGGGTCAGGGGGGAATTAGAGAGTCTGACACGTTTAATAGTGAGTGGGAGGGTGAGAGAGGGTCAGGGGGGAATTAGAGAGTGTGACAGGTTTAATAGTGAGTGGGAGGGTGAGAGAGGGTCAGGGGGGGAATTAGAGAGTCTGACAGGTTTAATAGTGTGTGGGAGGGTGAGAGAGGGTCAGGGGGGGAATTAGAGAGTCTGACAGGTTTAATAGTGTGTGGGAGGGTGAGAGAGGGTCAGGGGGGGAATTAGAGAGTGTGACAGGTTTAATAGTGAGTGGGAGGGTGAGAGAGGGTCAGGGGGGGAATTAGAGAGTGTGACAGGTTTAATAGTGTGTGGGAGGGTGAGAGAGGGTCAGGGGGGAATTAGAGAGTGTGACAGGTTTAATCGTGTGTGGGAGGGTGAGAGAGGGTCAGGGGGGGAATTAGAGAGTGTGACAGGTTTAATAGTGTGTGGGAGGGTGAGAGAGGGTCAGGGGGGGAATTAGAGAGTCGGACAGGCGGGAAAATCGAAAGTTTACTTACTGAAAGACTCACGGAGGAGAGCGATCAGAGACTTCAGAAGCTGTGAAAATAAAAACAGAATAAAAATAGAATGTGAGATTAAACCATCTCCCAGCATTCACGAAACCACCTCAGACAGGAAGAATATTCACTGAGGGGAGGAACCCCCCCACCCCGAGTCAGTGAGTCCAGGGGAGGGGGTGAGGGACTGGAGGGGGTCCCTCCTGTGTAACTCCCCCCACCCCGAGTCAGTGAGTCCAGGGGAGGGGGTGAGGGACTGGAGATGTTCACAGTCTGATCTCTGTTTCCTGATTGATCCATTCTTCCTCATTAATGGATCAAACTGTCTGATGGACATTTTGTTTCTCTGCGCAGTTAATGTTCAAATCAGATTGTAAAATAATTCACCAACACATCAAAACAATGACTCGGATTATCCGAGCTGTTGTTTTTTCAGTGTAAGAACGGACTGAACTCTGGAAATACAGATTAAATATTTCACATTGTTTCTCTGCTGGATCGAGAATCTCCTTCTGGAGAACTCCCAGGAGAATGAAATTCGACAACTTAATGTCCCTTATTATCCATTTCATCCCCAACAATCTGTCCCCTCCGTCACTTACTGCCTGCTGTTATGTAAATCGGACTTGTTCGGTCTGCAGGAGAAAAATAAATGTCAGTGAGAATGGGGATCTCCCAAAATCAGAGAGTCAGCACACAACAAGGTGGGGAAATGGAGAGTGTGGAATAAATGCTCAGTCTCACACCCCCCTTCAGTCTCACACTCCCCCCTTCAGTCCCACACTCCCCCCTTCAGTCTCACACTCCCCCCTTCAGTCTCACACTCCCCCCTTCAGTCTCACACTCCCCCCCTTCAGTCCCACACTCCCCCCTTCAGTCTCACACCCCCCTTCAGTCCCACACTCCACCCTTCAGTCTCACACTCCCCTTCAGTCTCACACTCCCCCCTTCAGTCTCACACTCCCCCCCTTCAGTCTCACACTCCCCCCTTCAGTCCCACACTCCCCCCTTCAGTCTCACACTCCCCCCTTCAGTCTCACACTCCCCCCTTCAGTCTCACACTCCCCCCTTCAGTCCCGCACTCCCCCCCTTCAGTCTCACACTCCCCCCCTTCAGTCTCACACTCCCCCCTTCAGTCCCACACACCCCCCTTCAGTCCCACACTCCCCCCTTCAGTCTCACACTCCCCCCTTCAGTCTCACACTCCCCCCTTCAGTCCCACACTCCCCCCCTTCAGTCCCACACTCCCCCCTTCAGTCTCACACTCCCCCCTTCAGTCTCACACTCCCCCCTTCAGTCCCACACTCCCCCCCTTCAGTCCCACACTCCCCCCCTTCAGTCCCACACTCCCCGCTTCAGTCTCACACTCCCCCCTTCAGTCCCACACTCCCCTTCAGTCTCACACTCCCCCCCTTCAGTCCCACACTCCCCCCTTCAGTCTCACACTCCCCCCTTCAGTCTCACACTCCCCCCTTCAGTCTCACACTCCCCCCCTTCAGTCTCACACTCCCCCCCCTTCAGTCTCACACTCCCCCCTTCAGTCTCACACTCCCCCCTTCAGTCCCACACTCCCCTTCAGTCTCACACTCCCCCCTTCAGTCTCACACTCCCCCCCTTCAGTCCCACACTCCCCCCTTCAGTCTCACACTCCCCCCCTTCAGTCCCACACTCCCCCCTTCAGTCCCGCACTCCCCCCCTTCAGTCCCGCACTCCCCCCCTTCAGTCCCGCACTCCCCCCTTCAGTCCCACACTCCCCCCCTTCAGTCCCACTCCCCCCCCTTCAGTCTCACACTCCCCCCTTCAGTCTCACACTCCCCCCTTCAGTCCCACACTCCCCCCTTCAGTCTCACACTCCCCCCCTTCAGTCCCACACTCCCCCCCTTCAGTCCCACACTCCCCCCCTTCAGCCCCACACTCCCCCCCTTCAGCCCCACACTCCCCCCCTTCAGTCCCACACTCCCCCCCTTCAGTCCCACACTCCCCCCTTCAGTCTCACACTCCCCCCTTCAGTCTCACACTCCCCCCTTCAGTCCCACACTCCCCCCTTCAGTCCCACACTCCCCCCTTCAGCCCCACACTCCCCCCCTTCAGTCTCACACTCCCCCCCTTCAGTCCCACACTCCCCCCTTCAGTCCCACACTCCCCTTCAGTCTCACACTCCCCCCTTCAGTCCCACACTCCCCCCTTCAGTCTCACACTCCCCCCTTCAGTCTCACACTCCCCCCCTTCAGTCCCACACTCCCCCCTTCAGTCCCACACTCCCCCCTTCAGTCTCACACTCCCCCCCTTCAGTCTCACACTCCCCCCTTCAGTCTCACACTCCCCCCTTCAGTCTCACACTCCCCCCTTCAGTCTCACACTCCCCCCCTTCAGTCCCACACTCCCCTTCAGTCTCACACTCCCCCCTTCAGTCTCACACTCCCCCCCTTCAGTCTCACACTCCCCCCCTTCAGTCTCACACTCCCCCCTTCAGTCCCACACTCCCCCCCTTCAGTCCCGCACTCCCCCCTTCAGTCTCACACTCCCCCCTTCAGTCTCACACTCCCCACCTTCAGTCTCACACTCCCCCCCTTCAGTCTCACACTCCCCCCCTTCAGTCTCACACTCCCCCCTTCAGCCCCGCACTCCCCCCCTTCAGTCTCACACTCCCCCCCTTCAGTCCCGCACTCCCCCCCTTCAGTCTCACACTCCCCTTCAGTCTCACACTCCCCCCCTTCAGTCTCACACTCCCCCCTTCAGTCCCACACTCCCCTTCAGTCTCACACTCCCCCCCTTCAGTCTCACACTCCCCCCCTTCAGTCTCACACTCCCCCCTTCAGCCCCGCACTCCCCCCCTTCAGTCCCACACTCCCCCCCTTCAGCCCCACACTCCCCCCCTTCAGCCCCACACTCCCCCCCTTCAGCCCCGCACTCCCCCCTTCAGTCTCACACTCCCCCCCTTCAGTCCCGCACTCCCCCCCCTTCAGTCCCGCACTCCCCCCCTTCAGTACCAGTACTGGAGACTCTCCCACACTCACTCTGTCCCCTCAGTTCTCCATTCCCCTCTCTCTGACTCTCCTCTCTCAGTGCCCTGTACTCCCAGTACTGGAGACTCTCCCACACTCACTCTGTCCCCTCAGTTCTCCATTCCCCTCTCTCTGACTCTCCTCTCTCAGTGCCCTGTACTCCCAGTACTGGAGACTCTCCCACACTCACTCTGTCCCCCTCAGTTCTCCATTCCCCTCTCTCTGACTCTCCTCTCTCAGTGCCCTGTACTCCCAGTACTGGAGACTCTCCCACACTCACTCTGTCCCCTCAGTTCTCCATTCCCCTCTCTCTGACTCTCCTCTCTCAGTGCCCTGTACTCCCAGTACTGGAGACTCTCCCACACTCACTCTGTCCCCCTCAGTTCTCCATTCCCCTCTCTCTGACTCTCCTCTCTCAGTGCCCTGTACTCCCAGTACTGGAGACTCTCCCACACTCACTCTGTCCCCCTCAGTTCTCCATTCCCCTCTCTCTGACTCTCCTCTCTCAGTGCCCTGTACTCCCAGTACTGGAGACTCTCCCACACTCACTCTGTCCCCCTCAGTTCTCCATTCCCCTCTCTCTGACTCTCCTCTCTCAGTGCCCTGTACTCCCAGTACTGGAGACTCTCCCACACTCACTCTGTCCCCCTCAGTTCTCCATTCCCCTCTCTCTGACTCTCCTCTCTCAGTGCCCTGTACTCCCAGTACTGGAGACTCTCCCACACTCACTCTGTCCCCCTCAGTTCTCCATTCCCCTCTCTCTGACTCTCCTCTCTCAGTGCCCTGTACTCCCAGTACTGGAGACTCTCCCACACTCACTCTGTCCCCTCAGTTCTCCATTCCCCTCTCTCTGACTCTCCTCTCTCAGTGCCCTGTACTCCCAGTACTGGAGACTCTCCCACACTCACTCTGTCCCCCTCAGTTCTCCATTCCCCTCTCTCTGACTCTCCTCTCTCAGTGCCCTGTGCTCCCAGTACTGGAGACTCTCCCACACTCACTCTGTCCCCTCAGTTCTCCATTCCCCTCTCTCTGACTCTCCTCTCTCAGTGCCCTGTACTCCCAGTACTGGAGACTCTCCCACACTCACTCTGTCCCCTCAGTTCTCCATTCCCCTCTCTCTGACTCTCCTCTCTCAGTGCCCTGTACTCCCAGTACTGGAGACTCTCCCACACTCACTCTGTCCCCCTCAGTTCTCCATTCCCCTCTCTCTGACTCTCCTCTCTCAGTGCCCTGTACTCCCAGTACTGGAGACTCTCCCACACTCACTCTGTCCCCTCAGTTCTCCATTCCCCTCTCTCTGACTCTCCTCTCTCAGTGCCCTGTACTCCCAGTGCTGGAGACTCTCCCACACTCACTCTGTCCCCCTCAGTTCTCCATTCCCCTCTCTCTGACTCTCCTCTCTCAGTGCCCTGTACTCCCAGTACTGGAGACTCTCCCACACTCACTCTGTCCCCTCAGTTCTCCATTCCCCTCTCTCTGACTCTCCTCTCTCAGTGCCCTGTACTCCCAGTACTGGAGACTCTCCCACACTCACTCTGTCCCCCTCAGTTCTCCATTCCCCTCTCTCTGATTCTCCTCTCTCAGTGCCCTGTACTCCCAGTACTGGAGACTCTCCCACACTCACTCTGTCCCCCTCAGTTCTCCATTCCCCTCTCTCTGACTCTCCTCTCTCAGTGCCCTGTACTCCCAGTACTGGAGACTCTCCCACACTCACTCTGTCCCCCTCAGTTCTCCATTCCCCTCTCTCTGACTCTCCTCTCTCAGTGCCCTGTACTCCCAGTACTGGAGACTCTCCCACACTCACTCTGTCCCCCTGAGTTCTCCATTCCCCTCTCTCTGATTCTTACCTCTCCGTTGTCTTTTCCAGATGACTATTCCGATTATCACCACTATAACAGCCAGCGCCGCAATCACTGATCCGATAATAATTCCCAGATTGGATTCCCTGTTTTCCGGTCTTTCTGAAACACATTTCAATAATATCAGGATTGTTTCTCTCTGTTCCAGGAACCATTCCCAGTTCTGTGTTGATTGGGGGAAATTTTAACCTCACCCACCCGTGGGGAAACTGACGAGATCGGGTGTAACGCTGGTTTTACTCCCCGCCCCGATTTTACTGCCCATTGAAGTCAGTGGTCAGTAATATTGGTCAGAATCCAGCCCATCCCATGGGTCTCTCGCCCGGTGAGTCAGGTTAACATTCCCCCCGATGTCTGTGTGTCTTTTCCTTGTCCCATCCCCAGGGTTACATTGTACAGTCCAGGAGTCAGCCTCACTGATGTTTCTCACAGATCGGTTTCTGGCCATTATATGGACATCCAATAATACTCAGCTATTTTAAGCTTGCCCTTCACCAATGTATTTCAGAAAATCACAGCCCCCCCACTACACTCCCCTCAGTACCACCCTGGGACCAGTCAGGGGTAAACTCCCCAATTGCAGCCCCTTCTCTCTGATCCACCACACTCCCTGACAATAACGGTGATGTTCAGACACACAATGACGGAGGTTCGGATACACTGGGCTGTATCGACAGAAACATCATTCCCAATTTAAACCCTGCCCGTCCGGCGGGAACGTTGTAAGGTTCCCCATAGCCCAGGAGAGCTCCTCCAGGCCCAACAAGGAAGCCTTGGGCCTCCTCTGCCCTGGCCTTCCCCCCCTGCCCAACCTCCTCTGTCTGTGACCAGCCCAGATCCCAGCTCCGACATTATTTTCCTTGCCGGGGATCATCTCCTTCGATCTCTGGCCCCAATTATTGCTCTCACTCACCCCATGATGTCCCTCTTGCAGGATTCAGATGGGAGACAGAGCTGGAGTATTTAAATACGGCCCAGGAGGTAACTTTTAATGATTTGTGAATCTGTACCCCTCGATCCCTTTGCCCCTCGACCCCATTTAGACTTTTTCTAAGCAGTGTGTGGCCTCCTTATTCCTCCTACAAAAATGCAACACCTCACACTTCTCTATATTGAAATTCATTTGCCAATTACACGCCCATTCTGCAAGTTTATTAATGTCTTTATTGTCGATGTACTTGGTGTATGCCTGTGGATTGGAAAATGCAAATGTCACTCCATTATTAAGGAGGGAGAGAGGGAGAAACCAGGTAACTACAGACCTGTCAGTTTAACATCAATTGTGTGGAAGATTACAGGACTCTCTCATCAGAGATCGAGGGACTGAACACATGGATGAAGGAACAGAGTGAGTTGTATATCCAAGTTTGGAGATCACACAGTAAAGGGACACAGACAGATTAAATGAGTGGGCAAAACTATGGCAGGTGGAGTTCAATGTGAGTCACATTGTGAGGCACGGACTCGATGGGCCGAATGGTTCCATGTGGGGAAATTCAAGATCATCCATTTTAGATCGGAGAAAGACAAATCAGAATATTTCCTGAATGGTGATAGACCAGGGGCTGTAAAGGAGCAAAGGGATTTGGGTGTCCAAGTACACAAATCACTAAAAGCGAGTGTGCAGGTAAAAATTAATCAAAAAGCCCAATGGAATGTTGGCCTTTATCTCGGGGCCTGGATTACAAAGTGAGGAAGTGATGCTTCAGTTGGACAGAGTCTTGGTCAGAATGCAACTGGAGAATTGTGTTCAGTTCTGGGAATCGCACCTTATGTAAGATATATTGTCCTTGGAGGGGATACAGTGCAGATTCACCAGACTGATACCGGGGCTTAGAGGGTTAAATTCTGAGGACAGGTTACAGAAACTTGGCTTGTGTTCCCTGGAATATAGAAGGGTGAGGGGTGATCTAAATGAGGGGTTTAAAATGATAAAGGGATTCGATAGGGTGGAGACAGAGAAACTATTTTCTCTGGTGGGGAATCCAGAACGAGGGGTCACAATCTTAAAATTAGAGCCAGGCCATTTAGGAGTGAAATCAGAAAGCACTTTTTCCACACAAAGGGGAGTGGAAATCAGGAAATCTCTCCCCAAAAGGCTGTGGGTGCTGGGAACAACTGAAAATTTCAAGACTGAGATCGATAGATGTTTGTGGGGTAAGGGAATCAAGGGATATGGATCAAAGGAGGGGAAATGGAGGAGAGGTACAGATCAGTCATGGTCTCATTGAATGGCAGAACAGACTCAAGGGGCCGAATGGCCTACTCCTGTTCCGATGTTCCGTACACACACACACACGCACACACACACGCACACAGACACGCACACAGACACACACACACAGACAAAATGTCCTTCACGGAAGGAAACCTGCAGTCTTTACCCGGTCTGGCCGATATGTGACTCCAGACCCACAGCAATGTGGTTGATTCTTAATCACCCTCTGAAATGGCCGAGCAAGCCACTCAGTTGTGCAATCTCGCTAAACAAAGACATAATAAGAATAAAACCGGATGGACCACCCGGCATCGGACCACTGGGCACCGGACACGACAAAGGCAAACCAAGCCCAGTCAGCCCTGCAAAGTCCTCCTCACTAACATCTGGGGATTTGTGCCAAAATTGGGAGAGCTGTCCCACAGACCAGTCAAGCAACAGCCTGACATAGCCATACTCACAGAATCATACCTGACAGCCAACGTCCCAGAATCTTCTATCACCATCCCTGGGTATGTCCTGTCCCACCGGCAGGACAGACCCACCAGAGGTGGCGGTACAGTGATATACAGTCAGGAGGGAGTGGTCCTGGGAGTCCTCAACATTGACTCCGGACCCCATGAAATCTCATGGCATCAGGTCAAACATGGGCAAGGAAACCTCCTGCTGATTACCACCTACCGCCCTCCCTCAGCTGATGAATCAGTCCTCCTCCATGTTGAACACCACTTGGAGGTAGCACTGAGGGTAGCAAGGGCACAAAATGTACTCTGGGTGGGGGACTTAAATGTCCATCACCGAGAGTGGCTCGGTAGCACCACTACTGACCGAGCTGGCTGAGTCCTGAAGGACATAGCTGCCAGACTGGGCCTGTGGCAGGTGGTGAGCGAACCAACACGAGGGAAAAACCTACTTGATCTCGTCCTCACCAATCTACCTGTCGCAGATGCATCTGTCCATGACAGCATTGGTAGGAGTGACCACTGCACAGTCCTCGTGGAGACAATGTCCCGTCTTCAAACTGAGAACACCATCCAACGTGTTGTGTGGCACTACCACCGTGCTAAATGGGATAGATTCAGAACACATCCAGCAGCTCAAAACTGGGCATCCATGAGGCACTGTGGGCCATCAGCAGCAGCAGAATTGTGTTCCAGCACAATCTGTAACCTCATGGCCCGGCATATTCCTCATTCTACCATTACCAACAAGCCAGGGGATCAACCCTGGTTCAATGAGGAGTGAAGAAGGGCATGCCAGGAGCAGCACCAGGCGTACCTAAAAATGATGTGCCAACTTGGTGAAGCTACAACTCAGGACTACATGCATGCTAAACAGCGGAAGCAACATGCTATAGACAGAGCTAAGCGATTCCACAACCAACGGATTCGATCAAAGCTCTGCAGTCCTGCCACATCCAGTCGTGAATGGTGGTGGACAATTAAACAATTAAACAATTAATGGGAGGAGGATGCTCTGTAAACATCCCCATCCTCAATGATGGCGGAGTCCAGCACATGAGTGCAAAAGACAAGGCTGAAGCATTTGCAACCATCTTCAGCCAGAAGTGCCGAGTGGATGATCCATCTCGGCCTCCTCCCGATATCCCCAACATCACAGAAACCAGTCTTCAGCCAATTCGATTCAGTCCACGTGATATCAAGAAACGGCTGAGTGCACTGGATACAGCAAAGGCTATGAGCCCCGACAACATCCCAGCTGTAGTGCTGAAGACTTGTGCTCCAGAACTAGCTGCGCCTCTAGCCAAACTGTTCCTGTGCAGCTACAACATCTACCCAACAATGTGGAAAATTGCCCAGGTATGTCCTGTCCACAAAAAGCAGGACAAATCCAATCCGGCCAATTACCGCCCCATCAGTCTAACCTCAATCATCAGCAAAGTGATGGAAGGTGTCGTCGACAGTGCTATCAAGCGGCACTTACTCACCAATAACCTGCTCACCGATGCTCAGTTTGGGTTCCTCCAGGACCACTCGGCTCCAGACCTCATTACAGCCTTGGTCCAACCATGGAAAAAAGAGCTGAATTCCAGAGGTGAGGTGAGAGTGACTGCCCTTGACATCAAGGCAGCATTTCACCGAGTGTGGCACCTCGGAGTCCGAGTAAAATTGCAGTCAATGGGAATCGGGGTAAAACTCTCCAGTGGCTGGAGTCATACCTAGCACAAAGGAAGATGGTAGTGGTTGTTGGAGGCCAATCATCTCAACCCCTGGGCATTGCTGCAGGAGTTCCTCAGGGCAGTGTCCTCGGCCCAACCATCTTTTGATGCTTCATCAATGACCTTCCCTCCATCATAAGGTTAGAAATGGGGATGTTCGCTGATGATTGCACAGTGTTCAGTTCCATTCGCAACCCCTCAGATAATGAAGCAGTCCGAGCCTGCATGCAGCAAGACCTGGACAACATCCAGGCTTGGGCTGATAAGTGGCAAGTAACATTCGCGCCAGACAAGTGCCAGGCAATGACCATCTCCAACAAGAGAGAGTCTAACCACCTCCCCTTGACATTCAACGGCATTACCATCGCCGAATCCCCCACCATCAACATCCTGGGAGTCACCATTGACCAGAAACTTAACTGGACCAGCCATATAAATACTGTGGCTACAAGAGCAGGTCAGAGGCTGGGTATTCTGTGGCGAGTGACTCACCTCCTGACTCCCCAAAGCCTTTCCACCATCTACAAGGCACAAGTCAGGAGTGTGTTGGAATCCTCTCCACTTGCCTGGATGAGTGCAGCTCCAACAACACTCAAGAAGCTTGACACCATCCAGGACAAAGTAGCCCGCTTGATTGGCACCCCATCCACCACCCTAAACATTCACTCCCTTCACCACCGGCGCACAGTGGCTGCAGTGTGTACCATCCACAGGATGCACTGCAGCAACTCGCAAAGGCTTCTTCGACAGCACCTCCCAAACCCGCGACCTCTACCATCTAGAAGGACAAGAGCAGCAGGCACATGGGAACACCACCACCTGCACGTTCCCCTCCAAGTCACACACCATCCCGACTTGGAAATATATCGCCGTTCCTTCATCGTCGCTGGGTCAAAATCCTGGAACTCCCTTCCTGACAGCACTGTGGGAGAACCGTCACCACACGGACTGCAGCGGTTCAAGAAGGCGGCTCATCATCACCTTCACAAGGGCAATTAGGGATGGGCAATAAATGCCGGCCTTGCCAGCGACATCCCATGAATTAATAAAAAAAAGCGTCTCATGACTGTCATAATCAATATCTCACATGGACATTATTTCACTCGCTCGAACAAACACTCTCTCACACCCACACACACACACACACACCCACAAACACACATACACACACACACACACACCCACACACTTCCAGTGCAGTTCCTTACCCCACTGATAGACCTTTGCCTCCGCCAGGCTGCTGTGTTCAATTTGACAGGAGTATTGATCCTCATCCCCAGCATTGACTTCAATCTCTTTCTTGATCTGATGGGTCCCATCGTGGTTCGGTCGAACCCCCGAGGATTGGCTCTCAGACACTTGCTCACCATTCCTTAGCCAGGTCACCTCGATGTTTACAGGGTAAAATCCAGTAACCAGGCAGGAGAGAGTGGGCGGGTTGTACTGATTATTGGGGTCACTTCTGGAGATGAACACTTCAGGCTGAACTGAAAGGGGAAAGGGAGGAAACACAAACAATAGAGAGACAGAGAATGGAATGGGATAACGGTTTCATAGATCAGAAAGTTCAATCAGAAAATGGGAAAATAGGAAATCAATACCTTTCCTTTTGAGATATTCCTTTCCAGCGCGTAAATATAACTGTAAAACATCAACCAGTTCTTCTTCCAACTGCCATTTCCAATAATTGTTCCAGGAATCATCAGAATCCCATTTCTCCTTGGTCTTCACTGCAAGGTGATTGGTTGCGACCCATCTCATTCTGTCTGGCTCTAAACTAATATAATCCTTTCCGTCATATCCAAACCGCATCGATCTCTTAATGGAGCCGTCTTCAGAGATCTCAACATTCCTTATCCATTGGAAAATGTGAATTCCTGTCAGTGACCAACCAGAGATCAATAATCAATAATCAATAGTTAATGGAGAATGTCCATTTATAACTCAGACAGTGGGCGCAATTTTAACCTAACCCACCCGTCGGGAAACTAACGGGAGTGGTTGCAACACTGGTTTTACACACTGCCCGATTTTACTGCACTGAAGTCAGTGGACAGTAATATTGGGCACAGTGTAAAACTCTCATTCCCCCTATCCCATGGGGATCCCACCCGGTGAGATCGGTGAAAATTACCCACAGTGTGTCTTTCTCCCTCTATACAGGAATGGGATGGGTTAGAGTCACATGGTCTGAGCAGAGGCGAAAGGGGGTCCAGTATCAGGTAGAAATGGGGGGTAAGATTTGTTAACCCCTTCTGAACCGTGACAGAATTATAGAAGGCAATATCACGGTAAATCTCAGATAATAGGCACCATTTTTATCACATGACTTCCCCTCCCCCACTTCTCGAACTCGATACCCGTGAGTGCCGCTGGTGCACTGCCCTTGAGGACCAGAACCAGGTGTATATTTCTGATGTGCCAGTGGGCCTGTTTTGGGAACCACACTGGCCCCAAACCTCCATTTTGCCCCAATGTTGCGCTGCTGAGCCTGGATTTCTGGGAGCCAATCCAGTCCCGTACTGACCACCCGCAAATCACACACTCATCTCATTTACACACCCACTGGCATTGGCTGAGCGCAGCGCCCATGTGACACGGACCTCCCCTGACGGGTGGGGGTGGGGATTTAAAGCGCAGTCTTTAAAGAGCCGCAAATGGCTGAAGATTGCAGCAGAGGGAAGGATCTAAACTTTCCCCCAAGACTGGGGTCCCATCAGGAGCTGGAATAAGAGGCTCATGTGAGATATTGTGAGACTTTTAAACAATGTGGTCACGGGAGGAGCAGGCAGAGGGTCTGGGAGAAGGGAGCAGGGCATTGGAAGGAGGGAGAATAGAAGATCCCAAAATTATAATGAGAACAACCATCAGACACTGATAGATGGAACAGGCAAAGGGAAGAGAGAGCGAGAGAGAGAGGGGGAGAGATAGAGAGAGATAGAGAGAGAGAGAGGGAGAGATAGAGAGAGGGAGAGAGAGATAGAGAGAGAGCGAGAGAGAGATAGAGAGAGAGCGAGAGAGAGATAGACGGAGAGAGAGAGATGGAGAGAGAGAGGTCGAGAGAGATAGAGAGAGAGATAAAGGGAGAGACAGACTGAGGGAGAGAGAGGGAGACTGACAGACAATGAGAGAGAGTTAGATAGAGACAGAGATAGGCAGAGATCGATTGACAGAGAAAGAGAGTGAGAGGGAGATAGAGACGTGAAGAGAGAGAGAGAGACGGAGACAGAGCGAGAGAGAGACAGAGAAAGGGAGTCAGAGAGCGACAGGAAGAAAGATAGAGAGAGATAGGAGATCGATATCGGGATAGATAGAGAGAGACATAGAAAGAGAAAGAGAGAGACAGAGAGGGTGAGAGAGAGCGAGAGAGTTAGAGACACAGAGAAAGACAGAGATAGAGAGACAGAAAGAGAGATAGGAAAGAGATATAGTGACAGATAGAGACAGAGTGAGAGAGAGATAGAGATAGAGAGAGAGACAGAGAGACAGAGAGAAAGAAAGTGAGAGAGAAAAATAGTGAGAGAAAGAGACTGCTCATGGGAGTAAAGCTCAGAAAGATGTCTCATGTGCCATGTCGAGGAAGGTAGCAGTGACACTAGCACTGAGCACCAACTCTCACCTCTAGGACTGCAGACAAGTGCCAGAAGAAGTGCAATGACCTGAAAAGGGCAGGCAAGGTAATGCACCATCCAGTCTCCACTGCAGGTATCATACCATCCACTGCAGCACTCCCTTAGTACTGTCCATCTGACAGTGTAGCTCTCCCTCAGTACTGCCCCTCCAACAGTGCAGCACTCCCTCAATACTCCACTGGAGTGTCAGCCTCAATTATGCGCTTAAGTCTCTGGACTGGGGTAGAACCTTCTCACTCAGAGGCGGGAATGCTACCACTGAGCCAATATCAAGCAGTGACAGCCAGCTCCAGAGTGTAAGGAACATGGGGACTGATTACAAGAGGGACCAGTGTCACTGAACCCAGACAGTATCTGCCACAGACTGGAAATATGTAACAAGGTCTAAGGGGAGATTTAATTGAGGTTTCGACAATGAAGGGTTTTGATAGAGTGAATAAGGAAAGACTGTTTCGTATGGTTGGGGAGAGAGTGACAAGGGATCATCAATTTAAAACTGTCACCAGGAGACTGAGAAGAGGTTGGTTGTGTGTGAAATGCTTTACCACAGGACACAGAGAAGGCACAGACCAGAGAATCTTTTAAATTGGATAAATATTTCATGCAGTGGAAGATACAATGCTAAGGGGAGAGAGTGGGACAGTGGGATTAGTTTGGGATTGATACAGGGCTATGGGGAGAGAGTGGGACAGTGGGATTAGTTTGGGATTGATACAGGGCTATGGGGAGAGAGTGGGACAGTGGGATTAGTTTGGGATTGATACAGGGCTATGGGGAGAGAGTGGGACAGTGGATTAGTTTGGGATTGATACAGGGCTAAGGGGAGAGAGTGGGACAGTGGGATTAGTTTGGGATTGATACAGGGCTAAGGGGAGAGAGTGGGACAGTGGGATTAGATTGGGATTGATACATGGCTATGGGGAGAGAGTGGGACAGTGGGATTAGTTTGGGATTGATACAGGGCTATGGGGAGAGAGTGGGACAGTGGGATTAGATTGGGATTGATACAGGGCTAAGGGGAGAGAGTGGGACAGTGGGATTAGTTTGGGATTGATACAGGGCTATGGGGAGAGAGTGGGACAGTGAGATTAGTTTGGGATTGATACAGGGCTATGGGGAGAGAGTGGGTCAGTGGGATTAGTTTGGGATTGATACAGGGCTATGGGGAGAGAGTGGGACAGTGAGTTTAGTTTGGGAAATGATACAGGGCTATGGGGAGAGAGTGGGACAGTGGGATTAGTTTGGGATTGATGCAGGGCTATGGGGAGAGAGCGGGGCAGTGGGATTAGTTTGGGATTGATACAGGGCTATGGAGAGAGAGTGGGACAGTGGGATTAGTTTGGGATTGATACAGGGCGAGTGGGAGAGAGTGGGACAGTGGGATTAGTTTGGGATTGATACAGGGCTATGGGGAGAGAGTGGGGCAGTGGGATTAGTTTGGGATTGATACAGGGCTATGGGGAGAGAGTGGGGCAGTGGGATTAGTTTGGGATTGATACAGGGCTATGGGGGGAGAGTGGGACAGTGGGATTAGTTTGCGATTGATACAGGGCTATGGGGGGAGAGTGGGGCAGTGGGATTAGTTTGGGATTGATACAGGGCTATGGGGAGAGAGTGGGACAGTGGGATTAGTTTAGGATTGATACAGGGCTATGGGGAGAGAGTGGGACAATGGGATTAGTTTGGGATTGATACAGGGCTGTGGGGAGAGAGCGGGGCAGTGGGATTAGTTTGGGATTGATACAGGGCTATGGGGAGAGAGTGGGACAATGGGATTAGTTTGGGATTGATACAGGGCTGTGGGGAGAGAGCGAGGCAGTGGGATTGATTCGGATTGGTACAGGGCTATGGGGAGAGAGTGTGGCAGTGCGATTAGATTCGGGATTGATACAGGGCTATTGGGAGAGAGTGGGGCAGTGGGACTAGTTTGGGATTGATACAGGGCTATGGGGAGAGAGTGGGACAGTGGGATTAGTTTGGGATTGATACAGGGCTATGGGGAGAGAGTGGGGCAGTGGGACTAGTTTGGGATTGATACAGGGCTATGGGGGGAGAGTGGGACAGTGGGATTAGATTGGGATTGATACAGGGCGATGGGGAGAGAGTGGGACAGTCGGATTAGTCTGGGAAATGATACAGGGCTATGGGGAGAGAGTGGGACAGTGGGATTAGTTTGGGATTGATACAGGGCTATGGGGAGAGAGTGGGACAGTCGGATTAGTCTGGGATTGATACAGGGCTATGGGGAGAGAGTGGGACAGTGGGATTAGTTTGGGATTGAGACAGGGCTATGGGGAGAGAGTGGGACAGTGAGATTAGTTTGGGATTGATACAGGGCTATGGGGAGAGAGTGGGTCAGTGGGATTAGTTTGGGATTGATACAGGGCTATGGGGAGAGAGTGGGTCAGTGGGATTAGTTTGGGATTGAGACAGGGCTATGGGGAAGTGAGTGGGGCAGTGGGATTAGTTTGGGATTGATCCAGGGCTATGGGGAGAGAGTGGGTCAGTGGGATTAGTTTGGGATTGATACAGGGCTATGGGGAGAGAGTGGGACAGTGGGATTAGTTTGGGATTGCTCCAGCATATAGCAGGCACCGACACGATGCTGTAATGTCTCTGGTTCTATCTCTCACCAAGCTCTTTCCCATATCTTCTTCTCTCTCCCCGATTACTTCCCGATACTGGTGTTTTATGTTCATTTCTCACTCGTTGCCACCTCTCCTTATTTCCCTCTCCTTTTTGTCATTTCTCTATTTCCCCATTTATCTCTCTCTCTCTCCCCTCTCTCTCACTCACTCACCATTTCCCTCTCTCCATATTTTCCTCCATCCCCCGATATCTTTTATTTCCGAATTGGGAGAGTGGAATTTAAAAAATAGAGGCCCAGGCTGTGGGGATGGGGAAGGCCTCAGGAGCAGTGGCAGTCTCTATAAATCAAGGCCCAGGCTGTGGGGATGGGAAAGGCCGCAGGAGCACTGGCAGTCCCCATAAATAGAGGCTCAGGCTGTGGGGATGGGGAAAGGCCGCAGGAGCACTGGCAGTCCCCATAAATAGAGGCCCAGGCTGTGGGGATGGGGAAGGCCGCAGGAGCTGGTAAAATATAGAACAGCCGACGTAGTAACTATAAACCAGGAGGATGTGATGTGGGACTGGTCGGGAAAGTGGGAGCAGCTGGGATCAGAGAGCAAATTGACATCAAAAATAATTGATTCATTCCCAGTAGACGGCCATTAAACAGGCCGTCAGTGGGAGATTCCTGTATCACTGATCTTACCGGATGTCTTGTTCGTCCATTTCAATATTGTACTGAGATTCTCCATCGTCACATCGTGACGCTTTTTCCGCTGACGATTGATATAATTCCATTGTTCCACATCGAAAGAGTCTGTTACGAACTGCTGTCTGGAAACCACCTGCTGAGTGTCACTGTCATAATACGTTAACACAACTCCATTAACCATCGTCACACCCGCAAACTCAGGGCCATCCGTGTTGCCGGAAATTCCCGTGTACACCACAGTGAAGGAATCAGAGTCTGTCAAATAAACAATTGAAGGGATGGGTTAATAAACATTGACAAACAGTACCAACTGATCAAAGTGAAGCCCATTCAGAGAGTGAAAATCTCCAGACGTCCACTGCATTATCTCAATGTCAGAATCCTGTCTGTATTATAAACAGGGGATCACTGCAGTGTAGGAGGTACAAGCAGTAGAGTTTTGGATGAGCTCAAGTTTACGGAGGGTGGAAGGTGGGAGGCCGGCCAGGAAAGCAATGGGATAGTCACGTCTAGAGATAGCAAAGGAATGGAGGAGGGTTTCAGCGGCAGAAGGGCTGAGGCAGGGGGGGAGACGGGCGATGTTACAGAGGTGGAAGTAGGTGGTAGAGCTGGGTGAGGTCAGTGTACATGCAGAACCTGACGTCTTGTCTTCAGATGATGTCGTCAAGAGGCAGCATGTAGATGAGAAATAAGAAGGGGCCCAGGATTGATCCTTGGAGGAATCCAGAGGTAACGGTGTGGGAATGGGAATGGATGGGAAGAGAAGCCATTGCAGGATACTGTCCACGAGTGGATAGGCAAAAGGCTACAGAGAGGTGGAGAAGGATGAGGAGGGATAGTTCACCACGGTCACAGTCTCAGAGAATGTCATTTGTGACTTTGATAAGGGCCGTTTCAGTACTGTGAAAGAGACGGGAACCTGATTGGAGAGATTCAAACATGGAGTTGCGGGAAAGATGGCCAGGGATTTGGGAATTGTAATCACACCAGGGAACATCGAGCAGATCTAAAAAAGCAACTGCAATCAGTACTGAAGAAAATGAGTCTTCAGACAAGACAACAGCCAGGCAGGCAGCAGAAAGTTCCTTTCAGTAACTGAGACTTTCAGAAACCAAGAGCTCCATTTAAATGTTTCTGCCTCAACTTTCTGGGCAACAATGGAAGGACAAAATTAGTCTCCACTTGGAGAAGCAAGGATTAATCAGGGATAGTCAACATGGCTTTGTCAAGGGAAGATCATGTCTGACTAATTTGATTGAATTTTTTGAGGGGGTGACTAGGCGTGTGGATGAGGGTAACGCAGTGGATGTGGTATACATGGATTTCAGTAAGGCCTTCGATAAAGTCCCCCACAGGAGACTGGTCAAGAAGGTATGAGCCCATGGAATCCAGGGTGCCTTGGCACTTTGGATACAAAACTGGCTTCGTGGCAGAAGGCAGAGGGTGATGGTCGAAGGTTGTTTTTGTGACTGGAAGCCTGTGGCCAGTGGGGTACCACAGGGATCGGTGCTGGGTCCCTTGCTGTTTGTGGTCTACATTAATGACTTGGATATGAATGTAAAAGGTATGATCAGTAAGTTCGCTGATGATACAAAAATTGGTAGGGTGGTAAATAGCGAGGAGGATAGCCTCAGTCTGCAGGACGATATAGATGGGTTGGTCAGATGGGCGGAACAGTGGCAAATGGAATTTAACCCAGAAAAGTGCGAGGTGATGCACTTTGGAGGGACTAACAAGGCAAGGGAATACACAATGAATGGGAGGACCCTAGGCAAGACAGAGGGTCAGAGGGATCTTGGTGTGCAAGTTCACAGATCCCTGAAGGCGGCGGAACAGGTAGATAAGGTAGTAAAGAAGGCATATGGGATACTTGCCTTTATTAGCCGAGGCATAGAATATAAGAGCAAGGAGGTTATGATGGAGCTGTATAAAACACTGGTTAGGCCACAGCTGGAGTACTGTGTGCAGTTCTGGTCGCCACACTACAGGAAGGATGTGATTGCTTTGGAGAGGGTGCAGAGGAGATTCACCAGGATGTTACCAGGGCTGGAGCGCTTCAGCTATGAAGAGAGACTGGGAAGATTGGGTTTGTTTTCCTTGGAGCAGAGGAGGCTGAGGGGGGACATGATTGAGGTGTACAAAATTATGAGGGGCACAGATAGGATGGATACTAAGGAGCTTTTTCCCTTCGTTGAGGGTTCTATAACAAGGGGACAGAGATTCAAGGTAAAAGGCGGGAGGTTTAGATGGGATTTGAGAAAGAACTTTTTCACCCAGAGGGTGGTTGGAGTCTGGAACTCACTGCCTGAAAGTGTTGTGGAGGCAGGAACCCTCACAACATTCAAGAAGCAATTAGATGAGCACTTGAAATGCCATAGCATACAAGGCTACGGACCAAATGCTGGAATATGGGATCAGAGTAGACAGGGCTGATGGCCGGCGCGGACACGATGGGCCGAAGGGCCTCTATCCGTGCTGGATAACTCGATGACTCCATGACTCAATGACTAAAACAGAATCTGATTGGTTCAAATCTGACCCTCCAAATGATCAGATTGCTTCACACCGACAATCCCCGATCACACCGACAATTCCCAATCACACCGACAATCTCCAATCACAACGACAATCCCCAATCACACCGACAATTCTCAATCACACCGACAATCTCCAATCACACCGACAATCCCCAATCACACCGACAATCTCCAATCACACCGACAATCCTCAATCACACCGACAATCTCCAATCACACCGACAATCCCCAAACACACCGACAATCTCCAACCACACCGACAATCCCCAATCACACCGACAATCTCCAATCACACCGACAATCCCCAATCACACCGACAATCCCCAATCACACCGACAATTCCCAATCACACCGACAATCTCCAATCACACCGACAATCCCCAATCACACCGACAATTCCCAATCACACCGACAATCTCCAATCACACCGACAATCCCCAATCACACCGACAATCCCCAATCACACCGACAATCTCCAATCACACCGACAATCCCCAATCACACCGACAATCTCCAATCACACCGACAATCCCCAATCACACCGACAATCCCCAATCCCCAATCACACCGACAATCTCCAATCACACCGACAATCTCCAATCACACCGACAATCCCCAATCACACCGACAATCCCCAATCCCCAATCACACCGACAATCCCCAATCACACCGACAATCCCCAATCCCCAATCACACCGACAATCTCCAATCACGCCGACAATCCCCAATCACACCGACAATCCCCAATCACACCGACAATCTCCAATCACACCGACAATCTCCAATCACACCGACAATCCCCAATCACACCGACAATCCCCAATCACACCGACAATCCCCAATCACACCGACAATTCCCAATCACACCGACAATCCCCAATCACACCGACAATCTCCAATCACACCGACAATCCCCAATCACACCGACAATCTCCAATCACACCGACAATCCCCAATCACACCGACAATCCCCAATCACACCGACAATCTCCAATCACACCGACAATCCCCAATCACACCGACAATCCCCAATCCCCAATCACACCGACAATCTCCAATCACACCGACAATCTCCAATCACACCGACAATCCCCAATCACACCGACAATCCCCAATCCCCAATTACACCGACAATCCCCAATCACACCGACAATCCCCAATCCCCAATCACACCGACAATCTCCAATCACGCCGACAATCCCCAATCACACTGACAATCCCCAATCACACCGACAATCTCCAATCACACCCACAATCCCCAATCACACCGACAATCCCCAATCACACCCACAATCTCCAATCACACCCACAATCCCCAATCACACCGACAATCCCCAATCACACCCACAATCTCCAATCACACCCACAATCTCCAATCACACCCACAATCCCCAATCACACCGACAATCCCCAATCACACCGACAATCCCCAATCACACCGACAATCTCCAATCACACCGACAATCCCCAATCACACCGACAATCTCCAATCACACCGACAATCTCCAATCACACCCACAATCCCCAATCACACCGACAATCCCCAATCACACCGACAATCCCCAATCACACCGACAATCTCCAATCACACCGACAATCCCCAATCGCACCGACAATCCCCAATCACACCAACAATCCCCAATCCCCAATCACACCGACGATCCCCAATCACACCGACGATCTCCAATCACACCAACAATCCCCAATCCCCAATCACACCCACAATCCCCAATCACACCGACAATCCCCAATCACACCGACAATCCCAAATCACACCGACAATCCCCAATCACACCCACAATCCCCAATCACACCCACAATCTCCAATCACGCCGACAATCTCCAATCACGCCGACAATCCCCAATCACGCCGACAATCCCCAATCACGCCGACAATCCCCAATCACGCCGACAATCCCCAATCACGCCGACAATCTCCAATCCCCAATCACACCCACAATCCCCAATCACGCCGACAATCCCCAATCACGCCGACAATCCCCAATCACGCCGACAATCTCCAATCCCCAATCACACCAACAATCCCCAATCCCCAATCACACCCACAATCCCCAATCACACCGACAATCCCCAATCACTCCAACAATCCCCAATCACGCCGACAATCCCCAATCACGCCGACAATCCCCAATCACGCCGACAATCCCCAATCACGCCGACAATCCCAAATCATACCCACAATCCCCAATCACACCGACAATCCCCAATCACACCGACAATCTCCAATCACACCGACAATCTCCAATCACACCGACAATCTCCAATCACACCGACAATCCCCAATCCCACCGACAATCCCCAATCCCACCGACAATCCCCAATCACACCGACAATCTCCAATCACACCGACAATCTCCAATCACACCCACAATCTCCAATCACGCCGACAATCTCCAATCACGCCGACAATCCCCAATCACGCCGACAATCCCCAATCACGCCGACAATCCCCAATCACGCCGACAATCTGCAATCACACCGACAATCCCCAATCACACCGACAATCCCCAATCACACCGACAATCCCCAATCACACCGACAATCTCCAATCACACCGACAATCTCCAATCCCCAATCACGCCGACAATCCCCAATCACGCCGACAATCCCCAATCACACCGACAATCTGCAATCACACCGACAATCCCCAATCACACCGACAATCCCCAATCACACCGACAATCTCCAATCACACCGACAATCCCCAATCACACCGACAATCCCCAATCACATCGACAATCCCCAATCACACCGACAATCTCCAATCACGCCGACAATCCCCAATCACGCCGACAATCCCCAATCACGCCGACAATCCCCAATCACGCCGACAATCTCCAATCACGCCGACAATCTCCAATCACACCGACAATCCCCAATCACACCGACAATCTCCAATCACACCGACAATCTCCAATCACACCCACAATCCCCAATCACACCGACAATCCCCAATCACATCGACAATCCCCAATCACACCGACAATCTCCAATCACGCCGACAATCCCCAATCACGCCGACAATCTCCAATCACACCCACAATCTCCAATCACGCCGACAATCCCCAATCACACCGACAATCTCCAATCACGCCGACAATCTCCAATCACACCCACAATCTCCAATCACGCCGACAATCCCCAACCACGCCGACAATCCCCAATCACGCCGACAATCCCCAATCACGCCGACAATCTCCAATCACGCCGACAATCCCCAACCACGCCGACAATCCCCAATCACACCCACAATCCCCAATCACACCGACAATCCCCAATCACACCGACAATCTCCAATCACACCGACAATCTCCAATCACACCGACAATCTCCAATCACACCGACAATCCCCAATCCCACCGACAATCCCCAATCCCACCGACAATCCCCAATCACACCGACAATCTCCAATCACACCGACAATCTCCAATCACACCCACAATCTCCAATCACGCCGACAATCTCCAATCACGCCGACAATCCCCAATCACGCCGACAATCCCCAATCACGCCGACAATCCCCAATCACGCCGACAATCTGCAATCACACCGACAATCCCCAATCACACCGACAATCCCCAATCACACCGACAATCCCCAATCACACCGACAATCTCCAATCACACCGACAATCTCCAATCCCCAATCACGCCGACAATCCCTAATCACGCCGACAATCTCCAATCACACCGACAATCTCCAATCACACCCACAATCTCCAATCACACCGACAATCCCCAATCACGCCGACAATCTGCAATCACACCGACAATCCCCAATCACACCGACAATCCCCAATCACACCGACAATCTCCAATCACACCGACAATCTCCAATCACACCCACAATCCCCAATCACATCGACAATCCCCAATCACACCGACAATCTCCAATCACGCCGACAATCCCCAATCACGCCGACAATCCCCAATCACGCCGACAATCTCCAATCACGCCGACAATCCCCAATCACGCCGACAATCCCCAATCACGCCGACAATCTCCAATCACGCCGACAATCTCCAATCACGCCGACAATCCCCAATCACGCCGACAATCCCCAATCACGCCGACAATCCCCAATCACGCCGACAATCCCCAATCACGCCGACAATCCCCAATCACGCCGACAATCCCCAATCACGCCGACAATCCCCAATCACGCCGACAATCCCCAATCACGCCGACAATCCCCAATCACGCCGACAATCCCCAATCACGCCGACAATCCCCAATCACGCCGACAATCTCCAATCACGCCGACAATCCCCAATCACGCCGACAATCTCCAATCACGCCGACAATCTCCAATCACACCGACAATCTCCAATCACGCCGACAATCCCCAATAACGCCGACAATCCCCAAACACGCCGACAATCCCCAATCACACCGACAATCCGCAATCACGCCCAGAATCCCCAATCACGCCGACAATCTCCAATCACACCCACAATCCCCAATCGCACCCACAATCCCCAATCACACCAACAATCCCCAATCACACCCACAATCTCCAATCACGCCGACAATCTCCAATCACACCGACAATCTCCAATCACACCGACAATCCCCAATCACGCCGACAATCCCCAATCACGCCGACAATCCCCAATCACGCCGACAATCCCCAATCACGCCGACAATCTCCAATCACGCCGACAATCTCCAATCACACCGACAATCTCCAATCACGCTGACAATCCCCAATCACGCCGACAATCCCCAAACACGCCGACAATCCCCAATCACGCCGACAATCCCCAATCACGCCGACAATCCGCAATCCCCAATCACACCGACAATCCCCAATCACACCGACAATCCCCAATCACACCGACGATCCCCAATCACACCGACAATCCCCAATCACACCGACAATCCCCAATCACACCGACAATCTCCAATCACACCGACAATCCCCAATCACACCGACAATCCCCAATCACACCGACAATCTCCAATCACACCGACAATCCCCAATCACACCGACAATCCCCAATCACGCCGACAATCCCCAATCACGCCGACAATCCCCAATCACACCGACAATCTGCAATCACACCGACAATCCCCAATCACACCGACAATCCCCAATCACACCGACAATCTCCAATCACACCGACAATCTCCAATCCCCAATCACACCGACAATCCCCAATCACACCGACAATCCCCAATCACGCCGACAATCCCCAATCACGCCGACAATCTCCAATCACGCCGACAATCTCCAATCACGCCGACAATCTCCAATCACGCCGACAATCCCCAATCACGCCGACAATCTCCAATCACGCCGACAATCCCCAATCACGCCGACAATCCCCAATCACGCCGACAATCTCCAATCACGCCGACAATCTCCAATCACGCCGACAATCTCCAATCACGCCGACAATCCCCAATCACGCCGACAATCCCCAATCACGCCGACAATCCCCAATCACGCCGACAATCCCCAATCACGCCGACAATCCCCAATCACGCCGACAATCCCCAATCACGCCGACAATCCCCAATCACGCCGACAATCCCCAATCACGCCGACAATCCCCAATCACGCCGACAATCCCCAATCACGCCGACAATCTCCAATCACGCCGACAATCTCCAATCACACCGACAATCCCCAATCTCCAATCACGCCGACAATCTCCAATCACGCCGACAATCCCCAATCACTCCGACAATCTCCAATCACGCCGACAATCTCCAATCACGCCGACAATCTCCAATCACACCGACAATCCCCAATCACGCCGACAATCTCGAATCACACCGACAATCCCCAATCACACCCACAATCTCCAATCACGCCGACAATCCCCAATCACGCCGACAATCCCCAATCACGCCGACAATCCCCAATCGTGCCGACAATCCCCAAACACGCTGACAATCCCCAATCACACCGACAATCCGCAATCACACCCACAATCCCCAATCACGCCGACAATCTCCAATCACACCCACAATCCCCAATCGCACCCACAATCCCCAATCACATCGACAATCCCCAATCACACCCACAATCCCCAATCACACCCACAATCTCCAATCACACCGACAATCCCCAATCACACCGACAATCTCCAATCACACCGACAATCCCCAATCACAACGACAATCCCCAATCACACCGACAATCTCCAATCACACCGACAATCCCCAATCACACCGACAATTCCGAATCACACCGACAATCCCCAATCACACCGACAATCCCCAATCACACCGACAATCCCCAATCACACCGACAATCCCCAATCACGCCGACAATCCCCAAACACGCCGACAATCCCCAATCCCCAATCACACCAACAATCCCCAATCACACCGACAATCCCCAATCACACCGACAATCCCCAATCACACCGACAATCCACAATCACACCGACAATCCCCAATCACACCGACAATCCCCAATCACACCGACAATCCCCAATCACACCGACAATCCCCAATCACACCGACAATCCCCAATCACACCGACAATCCACAATCACACCGACAGTCCCCAATCACGCCGACAATCTCCAATCACACCGACAATCCCCAATCACACCGACAATCCCCAATCACACCCACAATCCCCAATCACAACCACAATCTCCAATCACGGCGACAATCCCCAATCACACCGACAATCCCCAATCACACCGACAATCCCCAATCACGCCGACAATCCCCAATCACGCCGACAATCCCCAATCACACCGACAATCCCCAATCACGCCGACAATCCCCAATCACACCGACAATCCCCAATCACACCAACAACTGTCCCAGTCGAAAAATATCATATTTCCTTTGTAAAACACTGAGAATCGAACCCACGTGTTCGCAGGTCGGGGTACGTAGTAGGAACAGAGGAATAAATGTCGGACAATGGCCTATTGAGCCTCCACTGAGATTTCTTGTTGCCATGGTTGCTGAAACTCTAATCCCAATTCCCTCTCCTTTCTCCATATTCCTTAATGCCATTATTTCCAATGTAAACATCCCTCTCCTTGTTGCACACCCAGTGGATGTTGTTTGGACAGCAAGTCCCACATTGTCACACTGTTTGTGAGCAGTAAATTTTCTTATGATCACTTTTACTCAGCTCATCTCAAATGATGTCCTCTGTTAATATCACTGCACCGGGGCGAGAGAGACAGAGAGAGAGAGAGGCACTCAGAGATAGAAAGAGAAAGAGGGAGAGAGAGAGACAGAGGGAGAGAGACAGTTAGAGATAGACAGAGAGAGAGAGAGACAGATACAGACAGAGAGAGAGAGAGAGAAAGAAAGACACACACTCAGAGATGGAAAGAGACAGAGAGAGAGAGAGAGAGAGTGAGAGAGACAGTTTGAGATAGACAGAGAGAGATAGAGACAGACACAGAGATAGAGAGTGAGAGAAAGAAAGACACACACTCAGAGATAGAAAGAGACAGAGAGAGAGACAGAGAGAGAGTGATGAGGAGAGAGAGATATGGAGAGCAAAAAATACAAAGCTGGACAGACAAAGTGAGCTCTCCCCTGTGAGTGCAATATACCGACACACATTCCCCGCACTCACAGACAGTCCCACCCCCAGGAAAATCGCAGGGAATTTCCTGCCCAGACCCTGAGCTGGAGAAGTGAAAGTGGCAGAGAAAGAGAGTGAGATTGGAAGGATGAATTCTGTACTTACCGGGAGAGACCCGGGAAAAACACAGGGATATGGAGAAAAGGATCAGCAGCATTCTGGGAATCCACGGCCTCTATTCCAATCAGTGACTGGGAATAAAATACTCAGAGAGGGACCGATCGAGCGTTTATTGACTGAACAAAACACAAACAAAACAAGAATCTCTCAGACTCCATTTTACTGTTTATCTCAAACTTTCTTCACTTCCTTGAACTCAAAGTGCAGAGTCTGAGGGTCAATGATTGGGTATTTTACAGAAATAGAACCAATTAAATGGAGAAACAGTCACCAGTCACCAGTTACCAGGACGATCAAACTCAGACAGGCTGAGAAACCGAGTCGAAGAGAGAGATTGAAGAGGCCTCCGACACCAGGTCCATTTTAAAGGGAGGAGAGAGTGGGATCCTGGGCTCCCCACTCACAGGAAACACATTGAGAACGGGCCATCCCCAGGAACTGTGAAACTGACTCTGCTCTGGGCTGGAGTTAGACCACAAACAGGAACAGTTAGACACAACCTTTAATATAGGGAATATCACAAGGGAATTCACAGAGGAGAAACACACGGAGCAGGAGGAGAGTGAGGGGAGAGGGTCAAACTAACAGGAGGAGAGTGAGGGGAGAGGGTCAAACTAACAGAGGGAGAGTGAGGGGAGAGGGTCAAACTAACAGGGGGAGAGTGAGGAGAGAGGGTCAAACTAACAGGGGGAGAGTGAGGGGAGAGGGTCAAACTAACAGGGGAGACTGAGGGGAGAGGGTCAAACGAACAGGAGGGGGAGTGAGGGGAGAGGGTCAAACTAACAGGGGGAAGAGTGAGGGGAGAGGGTCAAACTAACAGGGGGAGAGTGAGGGGAGAGGGTCAAACTAACAGGAGGGGAGAGGGTCAAACTAACAGGGGGAGAGTGAGGGGAGAGGGTCAAACTAACAGGGGGGGAGTGAGGGGAGAGGGTCAAACTAACAGGAGGAGAGTGAGGGGAGAGGGTCAAACTAACAGGAGGGGCAGAGTGAGGGGAGGTGGATACCTGAGTGTGAGTCACAGCCTGGACTCTAATTGAGGGGTTCACATGGTTTAAATATGACCCACTCCCACAGTTTAGTTTAAAGTAATTCTCCGATTTCCCTTTTCCCGATTGTTTCATGTGTTATAAACCTCTCAGGCACCTCCTTTCCAGGCTGAAGAGCCCAAGTCTCTCTGGTCTTTCCTCATAACTCAGAGCCCTGACACGGGGGACCAGCCTGGTGGCTCCTCTCTGCACTGCCCCCAGTGTCTGAGTGTCTCCCCTGTGTCTCAGTGACCAGACCCGGACACAGTTCTAGTAAGAACACTGGGGTCCATGGGTTGACCATCCAGCCGAGGTCTCGGACTGAATGGGGCTTCAGTTTGGCCCATGGACGGCCTTCCATCACCCAGTTGTGATTAACTTTGAGTTGACCTCACCAGCTGCCGATTACAAGACCCACAAGCTGCTGAGTGAATGAATTAACCCTTTCTTGCCAAATCATCAAAGAAGGATTCAGACAACAAGTCATCAATCAACAAATATTTATTGATTCCAAGACACAATTATCACCACTTAAAGTGAAACATTGAGTATTGAAATAATAAGAGATAAAGTTACTGACAGTGTCACCCAGCGAATTTGAATAATAAATAATGAACAGACGGAGTTAGTTCAGGAAATGAGTGACAGAGATTGTAAAGACAGCTCAGTGTCTCACTGGAATTCACCATTAACTGGGTTACTCATTGTCAAATTATAGCTGAGATCAGAGCCTGAGACTGGTATCAATTGGGGAGATTAAATTCCAGGTTTTGTGTCTGTGTCTCAACTGATGTATCTCACATTGTATCGATATCTGTCTGTATAGATCTCTCTCTATCCATTAGTTTATGTCTGTGTATAAACTGATGTATCTCACATTGTATCTATATCTGTCTGTATCGATCTCTCTCTATCCATTAGTTTATGTCTGTGTATATACTGATGTATCTCACATTGTATCTATATCTGTCTGTATTGATCTCTCTCTATCCATTAGTTTATGTCTGTGTATATACTCATGTATCTCACATTGTATCTACGTCTCTCTGTGTTCCTTTATCTATCTTCCTATTTGTATCTCGCTCTGTCTGGATATGTCTCCCCACAAAAGACCCTGTTTTCTGCCTGTGAAACTTGGACAATATATTCACGTCACATTAAGAAAGGGACTCACTTTCCCCTCAGCTCCCTGAGACGACTAATGAAGATCAGATTGCAGGAGAAGATCCCTGACACCAAAGTCCTTCAAAAAGCTGAGATGCCGAGTATCGATGCTCTGATGGTGAGGACACGGCTACAATGGTCAGCTCATGTGGTGCGAGTGTCTGATGATCAAATCCTGAAGATGTTCTTTTATCGCACGTTGTCAACTGTTAAACGATTTTGTGATGTTCAGCAAAAGGGACACAAAGACTGCTTAAAAGCAACTCTGAAACTGTACAAAATAGTTGTCCATAAATGGGAACAAGTTGCTGAAGATAAGAAGCCTGGGGAGGAACCATCCATGAAGACCCCTCCCACTATCAGGCCCATCACATTGCTGATGCTCAATGGAAACGGCAGCTGAGGGTATCTCGGCTGAAAAATCCAGATTCCCGACCGGGTGTATCGGTGACCCACTGTTCAATCTGTAATCACTCATTCACAGCAAATATAGGTCTCCATCATCAAAGGACTCACTGCAGGAAATGAGCTGATATTCTGTGTGTCTTCTGCGATATGGAAGGAGGAGTGACGATGATGGGCACGTTTCACACTAGTACAGGTGAGTCCAGTTACCCAGCAACAAGGCTCTGTGAACATCCTGCAGTGGTTTACAGTGAACTGACGAGGGAAGGAATGGAGAGGCACAAGGCAATCGGTTAAAGCCAGCCTGAGGAATGGGAAAGGAAGGGTTAAACATTTAATACTGGGACTGACACTATCGGCTTGGTCAGGGTGTGACAGTGGGGTTTATATACAGCTTGGTGAGTGTGTAACAGTGATTGTGATCACCAAACATTAATGGACATTTAAAGAGATAAATATTAATGGTACATTTAAGGTGGTAATTAGAGAGTGTGACAGGTTTTATAGTGTGTGGGAGGGTGAGAGGGTCAGGGGGGGGGGAATTAGAGAGTCTGACAGGTTTAATAGTCATGATGTGGAGATGCCGGTGATGGACTGGGGTTGACAATTGTAAACAATTTTACAACACCAAGTTATAGTCCAGCAATTTTATTTTAAATTCACAAGCTTTCGGAGGCTTCCTCCTTCGTCAGGTAAATGTTCAGGAGCTCCTTGAAGCCTACGCATTTATACATATAGAACAATACATGGTGTTTACAGACTGCCCCTGCAACTGCCCGTTGCCAAGGCAATCACCGTGTTCAGACAGAGAGGTGTCACCTGCAGAACCCCCGAATACACATTCCACAAAAAAACAAACAGGAAAAAAAAACAGAGAGAGGCAGAGACATCCGGAAGGCAGAGAAAGCCAGCAAATGACCCATTATATTAAAAACAGATAACATTTGTTCGCTGGTGGGGTAACGTGTAGCGTGACATGAACCCAAGATCCCGGTTGAGGCCGTCCTCATGGGTGCGGAACTTGGCTATCAATTTCTGCTCGACGATTTTGCGTTGTCGTGTGTCTCGAAGGCCGCCTTGGCCGCTGAAAGACGCCCTAGTAAGAACGGGATATGACGCTCGACTCATCGATCGACAGTTCCGACGGGCCACAGCAAAAAATCGCATAGACCTCCTCAGGAGACCAACACGGGACGCAACCAACAGAGGACCCTTTGTCGTCCAGTACTTCCCCGGAGCGGAGAAACTACGCCATGTTCTCCGCAGCCTTCAACATGTCATCAATGAGGACAAACACCTCGCTATGGCCATCCCCACACCTCCACTACTCGCCTTTAAACAGCCACCCAACCTCAAACAGACCATCGTTCGCAGCAAATTACCTAGCTTTCAAGAGAACAGCGTCCACGACACCACACAACCCTGCCACGGTAACCTCTGCAAGACATGCCAGATCATCGACACAGATACCACCATCACACGAGAGGACACCACCCACCAGGTGCATGGTTCATACTCCTGTGACTCGGCCAACGTTGTCTACCTCATACGTTGCAGGAAAGGATGCCCCAGAGCATGGTACATTGGCGAGACCATGCAGACGCTGCGACAACGGATGAACGGACACCGCGCAACAATCGCCAAACAGGAGGGTTCCCTCCCAGTCGGGGAACACTTCAGCAGTCATGGACATTCATCCACCGACCTTCGGGTAAGCGTACTCCAAGGCAGCCTTCGAGACACACGACAACGCAAAATCGTCGAGCAGAAATTGATAGCCAAGTTCCGCACCCATGAGGACGGCCTCAACCGGGATCTTGGGTTCATGTCACGCTACACGTTACCCCACCAGCGAACAAATGTTATCTGTTTTTAATATAATGGGTCATTTGCTGGCTTTCTCTGCCTTCCGGATGTCTCTGCCTCTCTCTGTTTTTTTTTCCTGTTTGTTTTTTTGTTGAATGTGTATTCGGGGGTTCTGCAGGTGACACCTCTCTGTCTGAACACGGTGATTGCCTTGGCAACGGGCAGTTGCAGGGGCAGTCTGTAAACACCATGTATTGTTCTATATGTATAAATGCGTAGGCTTCAAGGAGCTCCTGAACATTTACCTGACGAAAGAGGAAGCCTCCGAAAGCTTGTGAATTTAAAATAAAATTGCTGGACTATAACTTGGTGTTGTAAAATTGTTTACAAAGGTTCAATAGTGTGTGGGAGGGTGAGAGAGGGTCAGGGGGGGAATTAGAGAGTGTGACAGGTTTAATCGTGTGTGGGAGGGTGAGAGAGGGTCAGGGGGGAATTAGAGAGTGTGACAGGTTTAATAGTGTGTGGGAGGGTGAGAGAGGGTCAGGGGGGGAATTAGAGAGTGTGACAGGTTTAATAGTGTGTGGGAGGGTGAGAGAGGGTCAGGGGGGGAATTAGAGAGTCTGACAGGTTTAATAGTGTGTGGGAGGGTGAGAGAGGGTCAGGGGGGAATTAGAGAGTCTGACAGGTTTAATAGTGAGTGGGAGGGTGAGAGAGGGTCAGGGGGGGAATTAGAGAGTCTGACAGGTTTAATAGTGTGTGGGAGGGTGAGAGAGGGTCAGGGGGGGAATTAGAGAGTCTGACAGGTTTAATAGTGTGTGGGAGGGTGAGAGAGGGTCAGGGGGGGAATTAGAGAGTCTGACAGGTTTAATAGTGTGTGGGAGGGTGAGAGAGGGTCAGGGGGGGAATTAGAGAGTGTGACAGGTTTAATAGTGTGTGGGAGGGTGAGAGAGGGTCAGGGGGTGAAACAGTCACAAATACATCAACAGCGGGAAAATTGAAAGTTTACTTACTGAAAGACTCACGGAGGAGAGCGATCAGAGACTTCAGAAGCTGTGAAAATAAAAACAGAATAAAAATAGAATGTGAGATTAAACCATCTCCCAGCATTCACTAAACCACCTCAGACAGGAAGAATATTCACTGAGGGGAGGAACCCCCCCACCCCGAGTCAGTGAGTCCAGGGGAGGGGGTGAGGGACTGGAGGGGGTCCCTCCTGTGTAACTCCCCCCACCCCGAGTCAGTGAGTCCAGGGGAGGGGGTGAGGGACTGGAGGGGGTCGCTCCTGTGTAACTCCCCTACCCCGAGTCAGTGAGTCCAGGGGAGGGGGTGAGGTACTGGAGGGGGTCCCTCCTGTGTAACTCCCCCCACACCGAGTCAGTGAGTCCAGGGGAGGGGGTGAGGGACTGGAGGGGGTCCCTCCTGTGTAACTCCCCCCACCCCGAGTCAGTGAGTCCAGGGGAGGGGGTGAGGGACTGGAGATGTTCACAGTCTGATCTCTGTTTCCTGATTGATCCATTCTTCCTCATTAATGGATCAAACTGTCTGATGGACATTTTGTTTCTCTGCGCAGTTAATGTTCAAATCAGATTGTAAAATAATTCACCAACACATCAAAACAATGACTCGGATTATCCGAGCTGTTGTTTTTTCAGTGTAAGAACGGACTGAACTCTGGAAATACAGATTAAATATTTCACATTGTTTCTCTGCTGGATCGAGAATCTCCTTCTGGAGAACTCCCCGGAGAATGAAATTCGACAACTTAATGTCCCTTATTATCCATTTCATCCCCAACAATCTGTCCCCTCCGTCACTTACTGCCTGCTGTTGTGTAAATCGGACTTGTTCGGTCTGCAGGAGAAAAATAAATGTCAGTGAGAATGGGGATCTCCCAAAATCAGAGAGTCAGCACACAACAAGGTGGGGAAATGGAGAGTGTGGAATAAATGCTCAGTCTCACACCCCCCTTCAGTCTCACACTCCCCCCCCTTCAGTCTCACACTCCCCCCTTCAGTCTCACACTCCCCCCCTTCAGTCTCACACTCCCCCCTTCAGTCTCACTCTCCCCCCTTCAGTCTCACACTCCCCCCCTTCAGTCCCACACTCCCCCCTTCAGTCTCACACTCCCCCCTTCAGTCTCACACTCCCCCTTCAGTCTCACACTCCCCCCTTCAGTCCCACACTCCCCCCCTTCAGTCTCACACTCCCCCTTCAGTCCCACACTCCCCCCCTTCAGTCTCACACTCCCCCCTTCAGTCTCACTCTCCCCCCTTCAGTCTCACTCTCCCCCCTTCAGTCTCACACTCCCCCCCTTCAGTCCCACTCTCCCCCCTTCAGTCTCACTCTCCCCCCTTCAGTCTCACTCTCCCCCCTTCAGTCTCACACTCCCCCCTTCAGTCTCACTCTCCCCCCTTCAGTCTCACTCTCCCCCCTTCAGTCTCACACTCCCCCCTTCAGTCTCACTCTCCCCCCTTCAGTCTCACTCTCCCCCCTTCAGTCTCACACTCCCCCCCTTCAGTCCCACTCTCCCCCCTTCAGTCTCACTCTCCCCCCTTCAGTCTCACTCTCCCCCCTTCAGTCTCACACTCCCCCCTTCAGTCTCACTCTCCCCCCTTCAGTCTCACTCTCCCCCCTTCAGTCTCACTCTCCCCCCTTCAGTCTCACTCTCCCCCCTTCAGTCTCACACTCCCCCCCTTCAGTCCCGCACTCCCCCCCTTCAGTCTCACACTCCCCCCTTCAGTCTCACACTCCCCCCCTTCAGTCTCACACTCCCCCCTTCAGTCTCACACTCCCCCCCTTCAGTCTCACACTCCCCCCCTTCAGTCTCACACTCCCCCCCTTCAGTCCCGCACTCCCCCCTTCAGTCCCAGTACTGGAGACTCTCCCACACTCACTCTGTCCCCCTCAGTTCTCCATTCCCCTCTCTCTGACTCTCCTCTCTCAGTGCCCTGTACTCCCAGTACTGGAGACTCTCCCACACTCACTCTGTCCCCTCAGTTCTCCATTCCCCTCTCTCTGACTCTCCTCTCTCAGTGCCCTGTACTCCCAGTACTGGAGACTCTCCCACACTCACTCTGTCCCCCTCAGTTCTCCATTCCCCTCTCTCTGACTCTCCTCTCTCAGTGCCCTGTACTCCCAGTACTGGAGACTCTCCCACACTCACTCTGTCCCCTCAGTTCTCCATTCCCCTCTCTCTGACTCTCCTCTCTCAGTGCCCTGTACTCCCAGTACTGGAGACTCTCCCACACTCACTCTGTCCCCCTCAGTTCTCCATTCCCCTCTCTCTGACTCTCCTCTCTCAGTGCCCTGTACTCCCAGTACTGGAGACTCTCCCACACTCACTCTGTCCCCTCAGTTCTCCATTCCCCTCTCTCTGACTCTCCTCTCTCAGTGCCCTGTACTCCCAGTACTGGAGACTCTCCCACACTCACTCTGTCCCCCTCAGTTCTCCATTCCCCTCTCTCTGACTCTCCTCTCTCAGTGCCCTGTACTCCCAGTACTGGAGACTCTCCCACACTCACTCTGTCCCCTCAGTTCTCCATTCCCCTCTCTCTGACTCTCCTCTCTCAGTGCCCTGTACTCCCAGTACTGGAGACTCTCCCACACTCACTCTGTCCCCCTCAGTTCTCCATTCCCCTCTCTCTGACTCTCCTCTCTCAGTGCCCTGTACTCCCAGTACTGGAGACTCTCCCACACTCACTCTGTCCCCCTCAGTTCTCCATTCCCCTCTCTCTGACTCTCCTCTCTCAGTGCCCTGTACTCCCAGTACTGGAGACTCTCCCACACTCACTCTGTCCCCTCAGTTCTCCATTCCCCTCTCTCTGACTCTCCTCTCTCAGTGCCCTGTACTCCCAGTACTGGAGACTCTCCCACACTCACTCTGTCCCCCTCAGTTCTCCATTCCCCTCTCTCTGACTCTCCTCTCTCAGTGCCCTGTACTCCCAGTACTGGAGACTCTCCCACACTCACTCTGTCCCCTCAGTTCTCCATTCCCCTCTCTCTGACTCTCCTCTCTCAGTGCCCTGTACTCCCAGTACTGGAGACTCTCCCACACTCACTCTGTCCCCCTCAGTTCTCCATTCCCCTCTCTCTGACTCTCCTCTCTCAGTGCCCTGTACTCCCAGTACTGGAGACTCTCCCACACTCACTCTGTCCCCCTCAGTTCTCCATTCCCCTCTCTCTGACTCTCGTCTCTCAGTGCCCTGTACTCCCAGTACTGGAGACTCTCCCACACTCACTCTGTCCCCCTCAGTTCTCCATTCCCCTCTCTCTGACTCTCCTCTCTCAGTGCCCTGTGCTCCCAGTACCGGAGACTCTCCCACACTCACTCTGTCCCCTCAGTTCTCCATTCCCCTCTCTCTGACTCTCCTCTCTCAGTGCCCTGTACTCCCAGTACTGGAGACTCTCCCACACTCACTCTGTCCCCTCAGTTCTCCATTCCCCTCTCTCTGACTCTCCTCTCTCAGTGCCCTGTACTCCCAGTACTGGAGACTCTCCCACACTCACTCTGTCCCCCTCAGTTCTCCATTCCCCTCTCTCTGACTCTCCTCTCTCAGTGCCCTGTACTCCCAGTACTGGAGACTCTCCCACACTCACTCTGTCCCCCTCAGTTCTCCATTCCCCTCTCTCTGACTCTCCTCTCTCAGTGCCCTGTACTCCCAGTACTGGAGACTCTCCCACACTCACTCTGTCCCCTCAGTTCTCCATTCCCCTCTCTCTGACTCTCCTCTCTAAGTGCCCTGTACTCCCAGTACTGGAGACTCTCCCACACTCACTCTGTCCCCCTCAGTTCTCCATTCCCCTCTCTCTGACTCTCCTCTCTCAGTGCCCTGTACTCCCAGTACTGGAGACTCTCCCACACTCACTCTGTCCCCTCAGTTCTCCATTCCCCTCTCTCTGACTCTCCTCTCTCAGTGCCCTGTACTCCCAGTACTGGAGACTCTCCCACACTCACTCTGTCCCCTCAGTTCTCCATTCCCCTCTCTCTGACTCTCCTCTCTCAGTGCCCTGCACTCCCAGTACTGGAGACTCTCCCACACTCACTCTGTCCCCCTCAGTTCTCCATTCCCCTCTCTCTGACTCTCCTCTCTCAGTGCCCTGTACTCCCAGTACTGGAGACTCTCCCACACTCACTCTGTCCCCTCAGTTCTCCATTCCCCTCTCTCTGACTCTCCTCTCTCAGTGCCCTGTACTCCCAGTACTGGAGACTCTCCCACACTCACTCTGTCCCCCTCAGTTCTCCATTCCCCTCTCTCTGACTCTCCTCTCTCAGTGCCCTGTACTCCCAGTACTGGAGACTCTCCCACACTCACTCTGTCCCCTCAGTTCTCCATTCCCCTCTCTCTGACTCTCCTCTCTCAGTGCCCTGTACTCCCAGTACTGGAGACTCTCCCACACTCACTCTGTCCCCCTCAGTTCTCCATTCCCCTCTCTCTGACTCTCCTCTCTCAGTGCCCTGTACTCCCAGTACTGGAGACTCTCCCACACTCACTCTGTCCCCCTCAGTTCTCCATTCCCCTCTCTCTGACTCTCCTCTCTCAGTGCCCTGTACTCCCAGTACTGGAGACTCTCCCACACTCACTCTGTCCCCCTCAGTTCTCCATTCCCCTCTCTCTGACTCTCCTCTCTCAGTGCCCTGTGCTCCCAGTACTGGAGACTCTCCCACACTCACTCTGTCCCCTCAGTTCTCCATTCCCCTCTCTCTGACTCTCCTCTCTCAGTGCCCTGTACTCCCAGTACTGGAGACTCTCCCACACTCACTCTGTCCCCTCAGTTCTCCATTCCCCTCTCTCTGACTCTCCTCTCTCAGTGCCCTGTACTCCCAGTACTGGAGACTCTCCCACACTCACTCTGTCCCCCTCAGTTCTCCATTCCCCTCTCTCTGACTCTCCTCTCTCAGTGCCCTGGACTCCCAGTACTGGAGACTCTCCCACACTCACTCTGTCCCCCTCAGTTCTCCATTCCCCTCTCTCTGACTCTCCTCTCTCAGTGCCCTGTACTCCCAGTACTGGAGACTCTCCCACACTCACTCTGTCCCCTCAGTTCTCCATTCCCCTCTCTCTGACTCTCCTCTCTAAGTGCCCTGTACTCCCAGTACTGGAGACTCTCCCACACTCACTCTGTCCCCCTCAGTTCTCCATTCCCCTCTCTCTGACTCTCCTCTCTCAGTGCCCTGTGCTCCCAGTACTGGAGACTCTCCCACACTCACTCTGTCCCCTCAGTTCTCCATTCCCCTCTCTCTGACTCTCCTCTCTCAGTGCCCTGTACTCCCAGTACTGGAGACTCTCCCACACTCACTCTGTCCCCTCAGTTCTACATTCCCCTCTCTCTGACTCTCCTCTCTCAGTGCCCTGTACTCCCAGTACTGGAGACTCTCCCACACTCACTCTGTCCCCCTCAGTTCTCCATTCCCCTCTCTCTGACTCTCGTCTCTCAGTGCCCTGTACTCCCAGTACTGGAGACTCTCCCACACTCACTCTGTCCCCCTCAGTTCTCCATTCCCCTCTCTCTGACTCTCCTCTCTCAGTGCCCTGTGCTCCCAGTACCGGAGACTCTCCCACACTCACTCTGTCCCCTCAGTTCTCCATTCCCCTCTCTCTGACTCTCCTCTCTCAGTGCCCTGTACTCCCAGTACTGGAGACTCTCCCACACTCACTCTGTCCCCTCAGTTCTCCATTCCCCTCTCTCTGACTCTCCTCTCTCAGTGCCCTGTACTCCCAGTACTGGAGACTCTCCCACACTCACTCTGTCCCCCTCAGTTCTCCATTCCCCTCTCTCTGACTCTCCTCTCTCAGTGCCCTGTACTCCCAGTACTGGAGACTCTCCCACACTCACTCTGTCCCCCTCAGTTCTCCATTCCCCTCTCTCTGACTCTCCTCTCTCAGTGCCCTGTACTCCCAGTACTGGAGACTCTCCCACACTCACTCTGTCCCCTCAGTTCTCCATTCCCCTCTCTCTGACTCTCCTCTCTAAGTGCCCTGTACTCCCAGTACTGGAGACTCTCCCACACTCACTCTGTCCCCCTCAGTTCTCCATTCCCCTCTCTCTGACTCTCCTCTCTCAGTGCCCTGTACTCCCAGTACTGGAGACTCTCCCACACTCACTCTGTCCCCTCAGTTCTCCATTCCCCTCTCTCTGACTCTCCTCTCTCAGTGCCCTGTACTCCCAGTACTGGAGACTCTCCCACACTCACTCTGTCCCCTCAGTTCTCCATTCCCCTCTCTCTGACTCTCCTCTCTCAGTGCCCTGCACTCCCAGTACTGGAGACTCTCCCACACTCACTCTGTCCCCCTCAGTTCTCCATTCCCCTCTCTCTGACTCTCCTCTCTCAGTGCCCTGTACTCCCAGTACTGGAGACTCTCCCACACTCACTCTGTCCCCTCAGTTCTCCATTCCCCTCTCTCTGACTCTCCTCTCTCAGTGCCCTGTACTCCCAGTACTGGAGACTCTCCCACACTCACTCTGTCCCCCTCAGTTCTCCATTCCCCTCTCTCTGACTCTCCTCTCTCAGTGCCCTGTACTCCCAGTACTGGAGACTCTCCCACACTCACTCTGTCCCCTCAGTTCTCCATTCCCCTCTCTCTGACTCTCCTCTCTCAGTGCCCTGTACTCCCAGTACTGGAGACTCTCCCACACTCACTCTGTCCCCCTCAGTTCTCCATTCCCCTCTCTCTGACTCTCCTCTCTCAGTGCCCTGTACTCCCAGTACTGGAGACTCTCCCACACTCACTCTGTCCCCCTCAGTTCTCCATTCCCCTCTCTCTGACTCTCCTCTCTCAGTGCCCTGTACTCCCAGTACTGGAGACTCTCCCACACTCACTCTGTCCCCCTCAGTTCTCCATTCCCCTCTCTCTGACTCTCCTCTCTCAGTGCCCTGTGCTCCCAGTACTGGAGACTCTCCCACACTCACTCTGTCCCCTCAGTTCTCCATTCCCCTCTCTCTGACTCTCCTCTCTCAGTGCCCTGTACTCCCAGTACTGGAGACTCTCCCACACTCACTCTGTCCCCTCAGTTCTCCATTCCCCTCTCTCTGACTCTCCTCTCTCAGTGCCCTGTACTCCCAGTACTGGAGACTCTCCCACACTCACTCTGTCCCCCTCAGTTCTCCATTCCCCTCTCTCTGACTCTCCTCTCTCAGTGCCCTGGACTCCCAGTACTGGAGACTCTCCCACACTCACTCTGTCCCCCTCAGTTCTCCATTCCCCTCTCTCTGACTCTCCTCTCTCAGTGCCCTGTACTCCCAGTACTGGAGACTCTCCCACACTCACTCTGTCCCCTCAGTTCTCCATTCCCCTCTCTCTGACTCTCCTCTCTAAGTGCCCTGTACTCCCAGTACTGGAGACTCTCCCACACTCACTCTGTCCCCCTCAGTTCTCCATTCCCCTCTCTCTGACTCTCCTCTCTCAGTGCCCTGTACTCCCAGTACTGGAGACTCTCCCACACTCACTCTGTCCCCTCAGTTCTCCATTCCCCTCTCTCTGACTCTCCTCTCTCAGTGCCCTGTACTCCCAGTACTGGAGACTCTCCCACACTCACTCTGTCCCCTCAGTTCTCCATTCCCCTCTCTCTGACTCTCCTCTCTCAGTGCCCTGCACTCCCAGTACTGGAGACTCTCCCACACTCACTCTGTCCCCCTCAGTTCTCCATTCCCCTCTCTCTGACTCTCCTCTCTCAGTGCCCTGTACTCCCAGTACTGGAGACTCTCCCACACTCACTCTGTCCCCTCAGTTCTCCATTCCCCTCTCTCTGACTCTCCTCTCTCAGTGCCCTGTACTCCCAGTACTGGAGACTCTCCCACACTCACTCTGTCCCCCTCAGTTCTCCATTCCCCTCTCTCTGACTCTCCTCTCTCAGTGCCCTGTACTCCCAGTACTGGAGACTCTCCCACACTCACTCTGTCCCCTCAGTTCTCCATTCCCCTCTCTCTGACTCTCCTCTCTCAGTGCCCTGTACTCCCAGTACTGGAGACTCTCCCACACTCACTCTGTCCCCCTCAGTTCTCCATTCCCCTCTCTCTGACTCTCCTCTCTCAGTGCCCTGTACTCCCAGTACTGGAGACTCTCCCACACTCACTCTGTCCCCCTCAGTTCTCCATTCCCCTCTCTCTGACTCTCCTCTCTCAGTGCCCTGTACTCCCAGTACTGGAGACTCTCCCACACTCACTCTGTCCCCCTCAGTTCTCCATTCCCCTCTCTCTGACTCTCCTCTCTCAGTGCCCTGTGCTCCCAGTACTGGAGACTCTCCCACACTCACTCTGTCCCCTCAGTTCTCCATTCCCCTCTCTCTGACTCTCCTCTCTCAGTGCCCTGTACTCCCAGTACTGGAGACTCTCCCACACTCACTCTGTCCCCTCAGTTCTACATTCCCCTCTCTCTGACTCTCCTCTCTCAGTGCCCTGTACTCCCAGTACTGGAGACTCTCCCACACTCACTCTGTCCCCCTCAGTTCTCCATTCCCCTCTCTCTGACTCTCCTCTCTCAGTGCCCTGTACTCCCAGTACTGGAGACTCTCCCACACTCACTCTGTCCCCCTCAGTTCTCCATTCCCCTCTCTCTGACTCTCCTCTCTCAGTGCCCTGTACTCCCAGTACTGGAGACTCTCCCACACTCACTCTGTCCCCTCAGTTCTCCATTCCCCTCTCTCTGACTCTCCTCTCTAAGTGCCCTGTACTCCCAGTACTGGAGACTCTCCCACACTCACTCTGTCCCCCTCAGTTCTCCATTCCCCTCTCTCTGACTCTCCTCTCTCAGTGCCCTGTACTCCCAGTACTGGAGACTCTCCCACACTCACTCTGTCCCCTCAGTTCTCCATTCCCCTCTCTCTGACTCTCCTCTCTCAGTGCCCTGTACTCCCAGTACTGGAGACTCTCCCACACTCACTCTGTCCCCTCAGTTCTCCATTCCCCTCTCTCTGACTCTCCTCTCTCAGTGCCCTGCACTCCCAGTACTGGAGACTCTCCCACACTCACTCTGTCCCCCTCAGTTCTCCATTCCCCTCTCTCTGACTCTCCTCTCTCAGTGCCCTGTACTCCCAGTACTGGAGACTCTCCCACACTCACTCTGTCCCCTCAGTTCTCCATTCCCCTCTCTCTGACTCTCCTCTCTCAGTGCCCTGTACTCCCAGTACTGGAGACTCTCCCACACTCACTCTGTCCCCCTCAGTTCTCCATTCCCCTCTCTCTGACTCTCCTCTCTCAGTGCCCTGTGCTCCCAGTACTGGAGACTCTCCCACACTCTATCTGTCCCCCTCAGTTCTCCATTCCCCTCTCTCTGACTCTCCTCTCTCAGTGCCCTGTACTCCCAGTACTGGAGACTCTCCCACACTCACTCTGTCCCCTCAGTTCTCCATTCCCCTCTCTCTGACTCTCCTCTCTCAGTGCCCTGTACTCCCAGTACTGGAGACTCTCCCACACTCACTCTGTCCCCTCAGTTCTCCATTCCCCTCTCTCTGACTCTCCTCTCTCAGTGCCCTGTACTCCCAGTACTGGAGACTCTCCCACACTCACTCTGTCCCCCTCAGTTCTCCATTCCCCTCTCTCTGACTCTCCTCTCTCAGTGCCCTGTACTCCCAGTACTGGAGACTCTCCCACACTCACTCTGTCCCCCTCAGTTCTCCATTCCCCTCTCTCTGACTCTCCTCTCTCAGTGCCCTGTACTCCCAGTACTGGAGACTCTCCCACACTCACTCTGTCCCCCTCAGTTCTCCATTCCCCTCTCTCTGACTCTCCTCTCTCAGTGCCCTGTACTCCCAGTACTGGAGACTCTCCCACACTCACTCTGTCCCCCTCAGTTCTCCATTCCCCTCTCTCTGACTCTCCTCTCTCAGTGCCCTGTACTCCCAGTACTGGAGACTCTCCCACACTCACTCTGTCCCCCTCAGTTCTCCATTCCCCTCTCTCTGACTCTCCTCTCTCAGTGCCCTGTACTCCCAGTACTGGAGACTCTCCCACACTCACTCTGTCCCCCTCAGTTCTCCATTCCCCTCTCTCTGACTCTCCTCTCTCAGTGCCCTGTACTCCCAGTACTGGAGACTCTCCCACACTCACTCTGTCCCCCTCAGTTCTCCATTCCCCTCTCTCTGACTCTCCCCTCTCAGTGCCCTGTACTCCCAGTACTGGAGACTCTCCCACACTCACTCTGTCCCCCTCAGTTCTCCATTCCCCTCTCTCTGACTCTCCCCTCTCAGTGCCCTGTACTCCCAGTACTGGAGACTCTCCCACACTCACTCTGTCCCCCTCAGTTCTCCATTCCCCTCTCTCTGACTCTCCCCTCTCAGTGCCCTGTACTCCCAGTACTGGAGACTCTCCCACACTCACTCTGTCCCCCTCAGTTCTCCATTCCCCTCTCTCTGACTCTCCTCTCTCAGTGCCCTGTACTCCCAGTACTGGAGACTCTCCCACACTCACTCTGTCCCCTCAGTTCTCCATTCCCCTCTCTCTGATTCTTACCTCTCCGTTGTCTTTTCCAGATGACTATTCCGATTATCACCACTATAACAGCCAGCGCCGCAATCACTGATCCGATAATAATTCCCAGATTGGATTCCCTGTTTTCCGGTCTTTCTGAAACACATTTCAATAATATCAGGATTGTTTCTCTCTGTTCCAGGAACCATTCCCAGTTCTGTGTTGATTGGGGGAAATTTTAACCTAACCCACCCGTGGGGAAACTGACGAGATCGGGTGTAACGCTGGTTTTACTCCCCGCCCCGATTTTACTGCCCATTGAAGTCAGTGGTCAGTATTATTGGTCAGAATCCAGCCCATCCCATGGGTCTCCCGCCCGGTGAGTCAGGTTAACATTCCCCCCGATGTCTGTGTGTCTTTTCCTTGTCCCATCCCCAGGGTTACATTGTACAGTCCAGGAGTCAGCCTCACTGATGGTTCTCACAGATCGGTTTCTATTCTCTCTATTTATATCTTATTTCTTGACGGCAAATCATGTTTCACCAACCACAACCCGGCTTTATTTCCGGGTTTAACATCGGTGTGTAAAAAGTCCAGGCTTCCCACTGGGAATGCAAAGTCTGAAAAATTTGCGTTCGCAACCCAAATAAACAATTATTTTCAACTCCCACCCGCCCCCAACCCACCCGTTGTTGGGGGTTAAAATCACCCCCAGAGAGTGGGGATAAAGGGAATGTGCTCTGATTGGTGGGATGTGAGAAGTGGTGTTCCCCAGGGATCTGGACTGGGGCCTCAGCTTTTCACCATATTTATCAATGATTGGATGACGGAACAGAGTGAGTTGTATATCCAAGTTTGGAGATGACACTCAGTTAGGGGACACAGTAAAGGGACACAGACAGATTAAATGAGTGGGCAAAACTATGGCAGGTGGAGTTCAATGTGAGTCTTCGTCAGACTCCAACTGGAGAATTGTGTTCAGTTCTGGGAATCGCACCTTATGAAAGATATATTGTCCTTGGAGGGGATACAGTGCAGATTCACCAGACTGATACCGGGGCTTAGAGGGTTAAATTCTGAGGACAGGTTACAGAAACTTGGCTTGTGTTCCCTGGAATATAGAAGGGTGAGGGGTGATCTGAATGAGGTGTTTAAAATGATAAAGGGATTCGATAGGGTGGAGTCAGAGAAACTATTTTCTCTGGTGGGGAATCCAGAACGAGGGGTCACAATCTTAAAATTAGAGCCAGGCCATTTAGGAGTGAAATCAGAAAGCACTTTTTCCACACAAAGGGGAGTGGAAATCAGGAAATCTCTCCCCAAAAGGCTGTGGGTGCTGGGAACAACTGAAAATTTCAAGACTGAGATCGATAGATGTTTGTGGGGTAAGGGAATCAAGGGATATGGATCAAAGGAGGGGAAATGGAGGAGAGGTGCAGATCAGTCATGGTCTCATTGAATGGCAGAACAGACTCAAGGGGCTGAATGGCCTACTCCTGTTCCTCTGTTTCATAAACACACAATGCCAGCCTTTCATATCTGTCATAATCAATATCTCACATGGACATTATCTGACTCCCTCTTACACACACACCCTCTTACACACACACACACACACCCTCTTACACACACACACACACCCACACACTCCCTCTTACACACTTCCAGTGCAGTTCCTTACCCCACTGATAGACCTTTGCCTCTGCCAGGCTGCTGTGTTCAATTTGACAGGAGTATTGATCCTCATCCCCAGCATTTACTTCAATCTCTTTCTTGATCTGATGGGTCCCATCGTGGTTCGGTCGAACCCCCGAGGATTGGCTCTCAGACACTCGCTCACCATTCCTTAGCCAGGTCACCTCGATGTTTACAGGGTAAAATCCAGTAACCAGGCAGGAGAGAGTGGGCGGGTTGTACTGATTATTGGGGTCACTTCTGGAGATGAATACTTCAGGCTGAACTGAAAGGGGAAAAGGAGGAAACACAAACAATAGAGAGACAGAGAATGGAATGGGATAACGGTTTCATAGATCAGAAAGTTCAATCAGAAAATGGGATAAAAACTGAAATCAATACCTTTCTTTTCAAAATATTCCTTTCCAAAGTGTAAACGGGATTTTAAACGCTCAACAAGTTCTTCTTCCAAGTGCCATTTCCAATGCTTGTTCCAGGAATCATCAGCATCCCATTTCTCCTTGGTCTTCACTGCAAGGTGATTGGTTGCGACCCATCTCATTCTGTCTGGCTCTAAACTAATATAATCCTTTCCGTCATATGCAACACTCATCGATCTCTTAATGGAGCCGTCTTCAGTGATCTCAACATTCCTTATCAATTGCAAAATGTGAATTCCTGTCAGTGACCAACCAGAAATCAATAATCAATCATGAATGGAAAATGTCCCTTTATTGAGCACAGAGCTTGGTGAGAGTTGGTGAATCTGTTAAACAGAGTGACGATGGGAATTTGGTGAGAGTGGGAATTCGATGCAGATGGGGGAAGGAAGTGCGAAGTAATTTAAACCAAGTGGTAACAGTAAATAAGTAAAAACATTAAATCTCGGGAGAAAAAAATAAAATTAATTATGTAGAGGATACCAACATTAAAGGGATCTAAATTGCATTGAATAAAAATCTGGTATACATAATTAATAAACAGGAGTAAGGGGATACTAAACTAAAAAAATATATGTATATAAAACATAAGATATATATATCTATCTTATATTGTAAATAGACTTTTAAGTAAAATGATGGAACAGCTGAGACCCGTTGCCTATAATACTGTGCCATGAAGCTCCTGAATTCCTCAAGTTTCCTGGACAATCACGTGTGCAGGAAGTGCCTCCAGTTGCTCAAACTCGAGCTCAGGGTTACGGGAGGCTGAGAATTTCCTGGAGCGTACGTTCCAGGAGGCGGTCATCCCGCAGCTGCAGAGAGTTCAGGAGGAGAGTAAGCGGGTGGCCATCTGGCAGGTTAGGAAGAGGCAGGCAGTGCAGGAATCCTCCGGGAGTGTGGCCACTCTCAAACCTGTTTTCAGTGGTGAATACTGGTGAGGGTGATGACACCTCGGGGGAATACAGTCTTGAGCAAATCCACGACACCGTGGGGCAGAGGACTGCACGGTGCACAGGGGCAGAGCGGAGTGTTGAAATGCAGTGGTCATAGGGGATTCGATAGTCAGGGGAATAGACAGGCATTTCTGCAACCGCCAACATGCGTTCCCACAGGGTGATTTAATAGAGGTGTTCAAAATCATGAAGGGTTTTGACAGATTAGAAGGAGAAACTGTTTCCAGTGGGGTCGGTAACCAGAGGACACAGATTTAAGGTGATTGGCAAAAGAACCGGAGGCAACATGAGGAAAAAATTTTTTACGCAGCGAGTTGTTCTGATCTGGAATTCACTGCCTGAAAGGGCAGTGGAAGCAAATTCAATAATAACTTTCAAAAGGGAATTGGATAAATATTTGAAGAGGAAAGATTTACAGGGCTACGGGGAAAGAGCAGGGGAGTGGAACTAATTGGAGAGCTCTTTCAAAGAGCCGGCTCAGACATGATGGGCTGAATGGCCTCCTTCTGTACTGTATCATTCTCTGATTCTATGAAATTGCACCTGAAAATGGGCTCACATGAAGCAGGGATCGCATTGCATGTGCGTGTATACACAGACCCAGGGGCCACGTGAAATTGGTGCTGGCGCCTCATTAGAATCAGACATGGTGTGCAGAGATTTTCATTGGCTGTGTGCCTGTATGGGCGGGAGGGGGGCGGGAAATTGGGCTTCACCAATGCCACTTAAAGGCAGCCAGCACCTGTTAAAGGGGAGGTGCACTCTGCCTGCAGACAACAGAAAAACTGCCGAAATTGTAAAAGGTGGCTGCAAGAGATCTAGGCAGAGCACGGAGGGTCTCCAAATTTGCACTGGAGGTCCTGGTCCTGATGGTGTCGAGGAGGAAGGATGTTCTGTTCCCCTCAGGGTGCAGAAAGCCCTCCAGGCAACACCTCCGCTGCCAGTGGGAAGGAGTCGCTGAGGAGGTCACTGGCAAAAGAAGTTCAATGACCTCACCAGAGATGTCAAGGTAAGAACACAGCTCGCTTACTCTCTGCTCAGACCTCCAGTCTCACTGCTCACAATACTTCCCCTCCCCCACTTACCTTCACTCTCTTACAATCACTGCACCACACTTCACTCCATCTCCTTCTCCTCATTCTCACCCTTACGCCCCCACACCTCACATCTCACACACTGCATACACACTATTCCACCATGACAGGCACATTCTCTAAACACCTCACAAGGATGTCACTAACACCCTCCCTTCATTCTAGCAGGAGAGGGTCACCACAACTTGGGGCAGGATGCCACCTACACCCCCTCTTCCCCGTGGAACAAAGTGTGCTGGTCACCATGGGCTGGGGAACAGTCATGGCTGTGGTGAGTGGCGACACTGGAGGAGACATTGCTAATCCTCTTTATCTCTTCTTACTTCTCTCACCCCACACACTCTGCTGACAAGCTGCATGTGTTTTCACCACCCACTCCTCTCTCTGCTCTCCCTTCAGACCAAAAGCTAACCCTTGTCTCATTTCAGGTGCTAACAATGTGGACAACCCCTCTGCCACTTCAGGAAAAGGAGGCCAGCCTCCCTTGAAGATGCATCGTCACTCGATCTGACCCTAGGAAGCTCAGAGTCGGGTACCACCCGTACTTTAGAGGCTAGGCTAGAGGAGGGGTCTTCGCCTGGTGACTCACCGGACACTAGTGCGCAGGATCCAGGGGAGGGGGTGAGGACGCCAGCTCACCAGAGGGCGCGATCACATACCAGCTCTGCTGCATGGGGCTCAGAGGCTAACTTTGAGGGCCCAGGCTACTGAAAGCTGATGGGCGTTTGCCAGGAAATGCTAGGTGCACTGGGGAGCAAGCCAGCAGGCTTGGGCACAATGAATAAGAGCTTGGAGAAGACCAGATCCAACTCGTGTTGGAGCTTCACGGAGAGCATGGAGACCATTCTGTCCAACATGGACCAAGCGGTCAGATCTATGAACACAACAGTGGCGCACATCATGATGGAGCCTCTACTGGCGGCTCAGACCGCTGTCATGGAAACTCAGACCGCTGTCATGGAAACTCAGACCGCTGTCATGGAAACTCATACTGCTACCATCTTGGCTCTGGGGGCCAGTGTTGAAAGGGGGTTCCAGAGTGCCCCATCACTCCAGCACTCTGTTCTCGAGTATCTGTAGGAGTGCTGAGCCCCAGTCCCAGAGTGGCCTTGGCTCCATGTGAGAGGCACTTGCTCTCCTCTCTCAGGATGACAATGTGCCTGCTCCCCCACCACCCACTCCGCCAGTGCCCTTGTTAGTGCCACTCAGCCCAGGCCCAGACTGCCCCGGCCCGCACCGAGAGGCTGCAGTCTACAACCGGGCCCTGAAGGCCCAGAGCAGCTCGACATCGCCCACCACCACCATCTGTAGTGTCCTCAATGGAAGCTCAGCAGCCTCCAACTCCCAAACTCCAGCACACTGGGGAAACACCTCGTAGCAGCATTAGGATTGGGAAAGGAGCTCACAAGACCAGCAATAAGGGCTGGCACAAGGGAGATACGTATTATTCCTATTAAATATTAGACACAGGTGGAACAGAGTTAGATCATTCGTTTCTTGTTCTGGATTTGGTTTGGTGTTAATATTTGCAGTGAAGTGAGGGCAAGATCTACAAGGATGAACTGAAGAAACGCAATCAGATGGCGGTGACATTTAAAAATTAATTCTGGGGATGTGGGCGTCGCTGGCGAGGCCGGCATTTATTGCCCATCCCTAATTGCCCTTCAGGAGGTGGTGATGAGCCGCCTTCTTGAACCGCTGCAGTCCGTGTGGTGAAGGTTCTCCCACTGTGCTGTTAGGAAGGGAGATTCAGGATTTTGACCCAGCGACAATGAAGGAACGGCGATATATTTCCAAGTCGGGATGGTGTGTGACTTGGAGGGGAACGTGCAGGTGGTGTTGTTCCCATGTGCCTGCTGCCCTTGCCCGTGTGGTAGAGGTCGCGGGTTTGGGAGGTGCTGTCGAAGAAGCCTTGGCGAGTTGCTGCAGTGCATCCTGTGGATGGTACACACTGCAGCCACGGTGCACCGGTGGTGAAGGGAGTGAATGTTTAGGGTGGTGGATGGGGTGCCAGTCAAGCGGGCTGCTTTGTCCTGGATGGTGTCGAGCTTCTCAAGTATTGCTGCAGCTGCTCCATCCAGGCAAGTGGAGAGTATTCCATCACACTCCTGACTTGTGCCTTGTAGATGGTGGAAAGGCTTTGGGGAGTCAGGAGGTGAGTCACTCACCGCAGAATACCTGGAATGCAACGATAACCCCAAGTTTCCCTTCTCCACTACAAACCATCTTCTTAAACCCCTCTCCCCTTCCTCCTCCACCCTCAACTCCAACAACAAGTGCGAGGAGCTCACGGACTTCTTTCTCACTAAGATTGAGACCATTCGTTCAGGTGCCTCTGCCGTTTCCTTCCCTTCCCCCAGCCCACCGAGCCAAACTTCCCCTTCAGTTCCCCCCAGCCCCAGCCCTGAACTCACATCTTTCTCTCGTTTCTATCTCCCCTTATGCCCTCTCCGAGCTCATCTTGACCATGAGACCCACCTCCTGCTCCCTCGACCCGATTCCCACCAAACTGCAGACCACCCAACTTCCCTTCCTGGCCCCCATGTTAGCTGATATTGTTAACGGTTCCATCTCCTCAGGTACTGACCCCCTCCCCTTCAAATCTGTCATCATCACTCACTCCTCAAAAAACCCACCCTTGACCCCTCTGTCCTTACAAACTCCCGCCCCATCTCCACCCTCCCTTTCCTCTCCAAAGTCCTTGAATATGTGGTTGCCTCCCAAATCCGTGCCCATGTATGCTGATGACACCCAGTGCAGTGCATCCTGTGGATGGTACACACGACCTCATCGTCAACTCTTTCGACCCCTCCACTGTCTCGGAATTGTCACACTGCTTGTCCGACAACTGTTACTGGGTGAGCAAAAATTTCCTCCAAATAAATACTGGGAAGACCGAAGCCATTGTCTTCAGTCCCCACCACAAACTCCGTTCCCTAGTTACCGACTCCATCCCACTCCCTGGCCACTGTCTGAGGCTGAACCAGACCGTTTGCAACCTTGACGTCCTATTTGACCCTGAGATGAGCTTCCGACCACATATCCGCTCCATCACCAAGACCGCCGACTTCCCCCTCCGTAACATCGCCCGTCTCCACCCCTCCCTCAGCTCATCTGCTGCTGAAATCCTCATCCGTGCCTTTGTTACCTCCAGATTTGACTGCTCCAATGCTCTACTGGCCGGTCTCCCATCTTCCACCCTCCATAAACTTGAGCTCATCCAAAACTCTGCTGCCCGTATCCTAACTCGCACCAAGTCCCGTTCACCCATCACCCCCTGTTCTCGCTGACCTACACTGGCTCCCAGTCCGGGAACACCTTGATTTTAAAATTCTCATTTTGTTTTCATATCCCTCCATGGCCCTCGCCCCTCCCTATCTCTGTAACCTCCTCCTGCCCCTACAGCTCTCCGAGATCTCTGCGCCCCTCCAATTCTGGCCTCTTGCGCATCCCCGATTTTAATCGCTCCACCATTGGCGGCCGTGCCTTCAGCTGCCTCGGCCCTAAGCTCTGGAATTCCCTCCCTAAACCTCTCCACCTCTCTCTCCTCCTTTAAGACGCTCCTTAAAACCTACCTCTTTGACCAAGCTTTTGGTCACCAGCCCTAATATCTCCTTATGTGGCTCACTGTCAAATTTTGTTTGATAACATTCCTGTGAAGCACCTTGGGACGTTTTACTACATTAAAGGTGCTATATAAATGAAAGTTGTTGTTGTAGATGGTGTTGAGCTTTTTGAGTGTTGTTGGAGTTGCACTCATCCAGGCAAATGGAGAGTATTCCATCACACTCCTGACTTGTGCCTTGTAGATGGTGAAGAGGCTTTGGGGAGTCAGGAGGTGAGTCACTCGCCGCAGAATACCCAGCCTCTGACCTGCTCTTGTAGCCATGATATTTACGTGGCTGGTCTGGTTCAGTTTCTGGTCAATGGTGACCCCCAGGATGTTGATGGTGGGGGATTCGGCGATGGTAATGCCATTGAATGTCAAGGGGAGGTGGTTAGACTCTCTCTTGTTGGAGATGGTCATTGCCTGGCACCTGTCTGGTGCAAATGTTACTTGCCACTTATCAGCCCAAGCCTGGATGTTGTCCAGGTCTTGCTGCATGCGGGCTCGGACTGCTTCATTATCTGAGGGGTTGCGAATGGAACTGAACACCGTGCAATCATCAGCGAACATCCCCATTTCTGACCTTATGATGGAGGGAAGGTCATTGATGAAGCAGCTGAAGATGGCTGGGCCTAGGACACTAAGGACATTCGTGAAACCAGTGGGATTTTACAATCCAACAGCTTCCTGGTCACTTTTACAGACACCAGATTTTTATTCCCGATTTATTTGATTTTTTAAAACTTAATTCAAATTCACAAACTACCCCAGTGGGATTTGAACTCACCTTCTCTGGATCACTAGTCCAGTAGCATAACCACCACACTACTGTACCCCGTTGTGTTACGATTGAGGGACTGTTGGTGTATTGGGGATCGGACGGATGGTTCACATGAAGCACTTTTGGACGAGCAACTCTCTAAGTGCCCTGGCAGCTCAGGGCACTGGTGGTCAACACTGCTTCTGGTTTTCATGGTCCTCCTCCTCCCTCCTCCTCCCCCCTCCTCTTCCTCCTCCCCCTCCTCCTCCTCCTCACGGTGCCCACATGGTGATAAGGGCTGGTCCCTCATGATGGCGAAGATGTGGAAAATGCAGCAGACGACCACAAATCTGGATACCCGCTCAGGGGTTTACTGTAAAGCTCCCCTGGAACGGACCAGGCAGTGGAAACGTAGCCTGGCCACACTCACTCTCTGCTCAATGGTGTTTCTCGGGACAGCATGGGCCTCGCTGTAGGCCTGCTCTGCGCGGGTTCCTGACTGGAGCCATGAGCCATGTCCGGAGGGGATAGCCCTTGCCACCCAATGGCCAGCCTGTGACCTGACGACCTGGTTGGAATAAAGGTGGCACAGAATAAAGGTGGCGCAGGAATGGAACTGCTGCCAGGATAGCGGGCACAGACCTGCAAGAGGCAATGCCTGTGATCGCAAAGCAGCTGTACGTTGAGGGAGTGGAATCCTTTTCTACTGAGGAATATTCCAGGGTTCTGATGGGGAGCATGCAAGGCCATGTGGGTGCAGTCAATGGCACCTTGCACCATGAGGAAGCCTGCTTTGTGGGCGAAACATTGTGCTCTCTCTCCCCCTGCTTCTGTGTGTCCATAGGGAAGGAGATTTAAGTGTTTCTCCTGGTGTAGAGCCTCGGTCACCTCCCTGATATAACGGTTGACTGCAAACCGGGAGATGTCTCTGATGTTGCCTGTTGCAGACTGAAAGAAGCCCGTGGAACGAAGGTTAAAGGCCATGGTGACCTTGACAGCCACGGGCGGTGCTGTCCATGCCCTGGTTTGAGGCTGGAGTTGGGTCTGCAGCAGGTGACGTAGCTCAGTGACAGCCTCCTTGGCCACCTCATGCATTGCTCCTCAGTGAAGTTGAGGTAGGAGAAGAGCTTCCTGATACCTGCTGTGGATATGGCCTCCTGCATAGTCCTCCCTCTTCTCCCAGCCACTCCTGCTCTCTGCTGTCTTCTTGGTTGCCCCCTCTCCTCCTCAGCCCAAAAGGCAGTCCTAAGGAGACCACCCGTGACAGCAGAGAACGGATTTGAAGGCGGCTAAAGCTTGTTTTCAGAAGTCAGAATGAAAATGCCCAGAAGTTAACCAGCAGCCTGATATGAGAGACCAGCTACTAACCTATTAAGTACTACATGGTCCCTTTAAATAGCACTGGTGAAGGCTCCTATTAGCGCCATGAGTTAAATGGTGAGTCAAGCATTGAGGCAGCCCAATTCAATATGGCGGTTGGTGCACTTCCGGTGCGGAATTAGCGTGTGTTCCCCGCCCGCCGTATTGGACACTAAGGCACCCGTTTCGCGCCTGTATAACGAGTGCGGCCAGGCTGGCCCACATACTGTACACCCCAGAGTCACAGGGTGCAGTATAACTATGGCTGGGTACCTGTCTGGCACCCATTAAACAGATCAGTCAGTGGGAGAGTCCTGATATCGCTGATCTTACCGGCTGTCTGGTTGGTCCCCTTCATTATTGTGTTCAGATTCTCCTTTGCCATGGCGCAGTGCTTATTCCCTTGATGTGTGAGATATTCCCAGTATTCTGCATCAAACGATTCTGTCATCCACTGTTGCCGGGAGACTGTCCGGCGGGTGTCACTGTCGTAATAGGTCACTGGAACACCATTGATCATCACCACACCGAAATATTCAGGGAGATCAGCCATGCCAGAGATGGTCACATACACTGCAGTAAAGGAACTACTGCCTGTGATTAAAGGGACAGGTTAATAAATATTTACAAACGGTACCACCTGATCAAACTGAAGCCCATCCAGATAGTGACAATCTCCAATAATCCCCCACGTTATATCAATGACAGGGAATTGTGAAATAAAGGCAGTTAGTGTAATCACACCAGGGAACATCGAGCATATCTCAAAAAGCAACTGCAATCAGTACTGAAGAAGATGAATCTTCATCCAAGACAACAGCCGGGCAGGCAGCAGAAAGTTCCTTTATGGAAAAGAAAATCTTTCTGGAAGCTGCTTATTCATGATATATAATTTCTTGAGGGTCAAACATTAAACAAACGCCTGCAACTGGGACTCTCAGAAACCAACAGCTCATTTTAAGTTTTGTGGGCAATGAACAACGGGAAAAATTATTGTCTGAGTGTCTCCAATCCCCAGCAAAAAAGCAGATTTCTTCGTAAAACGCTGACAATCGAACAAATGGAATGAAACGCTGACTGTCAGTTAAAGAGCTAATGGTTAGCAGGTCGGGGTAGGTAGTCGGAACAGGGGAATAAATGTCGGACAATGGCCTATTGAGCCTCCACTGAGATTTCTTGTTGCCATGTTAGCTGTAACTCTAATCCCAATTCTCTCTCCTTTCTCCATATTCCGTAATGCCATTATTTCCCATGTAAACATCCCTCTCCTTGTTACACACCCAGTGGATGTTGTTAGGACAGCAAGTCCCACATTGTCACACTGTTTGTGAGCAGCAAATGTTCTTATGTTCACTTTTACTCTGCTCAGCTCAAATGATGTCCTCTGTTGATATCACTGCACCATGGAGAGAGAGACAGAGAGAGAGAGACAGAGAGAGAGAGAGAAACACACACTCAGAGATAGAACAAGACAGAGAGAGAGAGACAGAGGGAGAGAGACAGATTGAGATCGACAGAGAGAGAGAGAGAGACAGAGAGAGAGAGAGAGACAGATACACACTCAGAGATAGAATGAGACAGAGAGAGAGAGAGAGACAGAGGGAGAGAGAGAGATTGAGGTAGAGAGAGAGAGATAAAAAGAGACAGAGACAGAGAGACAGACAGAGAGGGAGAGACAGACAGGAGTAGAGAAAGAGACACAGAGAGAGTGTGAGCTCTCCCCTGTGAGTGCAATATACCGACACACATTCCCCACAGTCACAGACAGTCCCACTCCCAGGAAAATCCCAGGGAATTTGCTGCCCAGACCCTGAGCTGGAGAAGTGAAAGTGGCAGAGAAAGAGAGTGAGATTGGAAGGATGAATTCTGTACTTACTGGGAGAGACCCGGGAAAAACACAGGGATATGGAGAAAAGGATCAGCAGCATTCTGGGAATCCACGGCCTCTATTCCAATCAGTGACTGGGAATAAAATACTCAGAGAGGGACAGATCTACCAGAGACTCATTTACAGTAACGAATGGCCCACTTTCATATTGAGCTGGAATTTTCTTATCAATAAACTTTTACCCGGATATAGAATCAAAGAACAAATGTGACTGGTTAAATTCAGAAAAAAATATCCAATAAACTATACGAGGGTTCAGAATCACTGGTTGCCAGGGAGACTGAACTGGGACAGTTTGCGAATCAGGATATGAAAGTGAAACGAACCAGTAGCTGAAGCGATTAAATGTTTGTTAATTGCCCGCCTCGAAAACTCAAACAGCTGGGAAATAGCTCGAAACAAAGCTGACAATTCGAATGATAATCAAAAACAGGCCTGAATCTAGGCCTCTGACCAAAGCCATTCCTTTCCAGTGAGTGAATAAGTTACATTATCCCATGGCCTCCATAGACAGACAACTCGTGCCTTCTGAAAACACGTATTTACTGGGTCACTATCTACACTGCTGCTTTGGAGATTGGAAGGATGAATTCTGTACTTACCAGGAGAGACCCGGGAAAAACACAGGGATATGTGTTGGAGAAGGAAGAAAACGTCAAGACCAGAAAGGCTGCAGGGGGATACCAATTGGTGAAGGTTTACCCTGGTGGGTCATTCCGAGGGGAATGCTCCTCCAGAAAACTTCAAAATACTGCATTGTGGTTCATTTAAACGACTTTGATTCATAGATTTTTAAATCTAAAATAAACGAGAAAACCAATCGACATTTGGGCCTTGATTTTAACCCTCCCAATGGGCAGGATAGGGTCGGGCGAGGGGGTCAAATGTTGAAAACCCGCCATGTTCTAGGCCGCTGCGATATTAATGGCGGTGATTATCGGGGCCGATGAGTCTCCCACTGTGGGGAGGTGGGAAGCTCATCAACATGTTTAAATCGGGGACCTCCGAGGAAATCAGGACCCCGACTTGACTCTAACTCCCACGGCACGGGCTTCCCGCGGGTCAGCAAGGTCGCCAGGGGAACGGTGGTGGGATTGGGCACAGGTTTATCAATGTGCTTAACGTTAAGGAGGCCCTGAATAAAGTTGGTGCACTCACAGGAGTTTCCTCTGTCCATTGCGGGCTATGGATTGGTGAGAGTAGATTGTTTGTGACTGTGACCTTGAGACTCTACACTTGGAAAAGGAGAAGGAGATGATGGAGCTGCTCTAACTGTACTCCATTGGACTGAAGAGGAGGAGGAGGAAGAGGAGCAGCAGCAGCAAGGGAGTGCTGAGGAGGGAGCTGTAGGTGGACAGCAGAGGCGACAGCAACAGAGGGGCCCGGGCTCGCAGGACCAGGGTGTACAGACAGAGGGGCCTGGGCTCCCAGGACCAGGGTATACAGACAGAGGGGCCTGGGCTCGCAGGACCAGGGTGTACAGACAGAGGGGCCTGGGCTCACAGGACCAGGGTGTACAGACAGAGGAGCCTGGGCTCCCAGGACCAGGGTGTACAGACAGAGGGGCCTGGGCTCCCAGGACCAGGGTGTACAGGCAGAGGGGCCTGGGCTCGCAGGACCAGGGTGTACAGACAGAGGAGCCTGGGTTCCCAGGACCAGGGTGTACAGACAGAGGGGCCTGGGCTCCCAGGACCAGGGTGTACAGGCAGAGGGGCCTGGGCTCGCAGGACCAGGGTGTACAGACAGAGGAGCCTGGGCTCCCAGGACCAGGGTGTACAGACAGAGGGGCCTGGGCTCCCAGGACCAGGGTGTACAGGCAGAGGAACCTGGGCTCCCAGGACCAGGGTGTACAGGCAGAGGAGCCTGGGCTCCCAGGACCAGGGTGTACAGGCAGAGGGGCCTGGGCTCGCAGGACCAGGGTGTACAGGCAGAGGGGCCTGGACTAGCAGAAGACCCTGTCCACCTGACAGGATGTACAGGCAGAGGGACCTGTACTCGGAAGGTGCCCTACCCCCCTAACAGGATGTACAGGCAGAGGCTCAGCTTCCTTGATCTCCCGGAGGACCAATACCACAGCAGGTGGTCGCTGACCTCTGCTGCCCGCTCGAGGATGACCTGCTATCTGCTGGACCTGATGCTTCGGTCACCTGCATCGATACATTACTTACCCGGGCAAGTAGAAACATCAACTCCGCAGGTGATGACAACGGTCAGACTGAGCGAGCATTGGGGTTCACATCTCTGGCAGGCTTCCCACGGGTTCAGACTGCACACACCTGACTATCAGAGCACCTCCTGACCAGCCAGGAGCATTTGTCAACTGCAAGGGTTTCCACTCTGTCATTGTTCAGCTCGTCTGCCATCATAAGGAAAGGTTCCTGCAGGTCTGTGAACGATTCCCAGGGAGCAGTCATGATGCATTCATCTTATGGCAGTCGAATATCTGCACCACATTTCGCCCTGGGACTAATCTCAAAGGATGCTGCTTGGGGAAAGGGATACCCCCTCCTGCCCTGGTTCAGGACGCCTCTCAGGAACCCCACCACACAGGAGAGGTATAAACAGCGGGCCCTTGACCACGGGGTGCGTCATCGAACAGGCCATTGGAATAATCAAGTTGAGGTTCAGATTTGACAGGTTTGGAAACTCTCCGCAGTATTCGCCAGTCAGGGTCTCAGGGATCATTGTCACATGCTGCGTCCTGCACAACATCACCCAGCAAAGAGGACTGGAGCTGCAGGAGGAAGAAGGCACTGAGGAATTGAACTGACATAACAAAGCTAAAACTAAAGCAACCTAGATTAATAATGGTGTCAATTAACCTGGCACAGGCACGAAGGGCTGAATGGCCTCCTTCAGTGGTGTTTCACTCTATGACTCCTCATCTGATGAAGAAGACGGTGAGGATAAGACGAGGAGTACAACGCATGGCCAGCAGATTATCGTGATGCTCGTGATGTAAGGGAGGTTCTGACAGCTCGTCGATTCAGATAAACCGAGGCCAATGGGACTATTCTCACACAACCATAACCCCCTCGCACAAACAGTCCTGGAACCCGTAATCCATGGGTTCCACATCCCCCAGCCTGTGACCGTCAAGACAGATCTCCACCTTCCTCACCTCTGAAATGAAGACCATCATTCAATCCCACGGGAATGGTTTGAGATTTAATGGGCTCCAAAAATGAAATCATAACATTCACAATAATGAGCTGCCCATGTGTTTACCCTCAGTGATCTATCTGGTCTTTCCCTTTCTATCACTGCCACTTCTCAGAAATGCGGTAAATAGTGATGAGGACAGTAACAGACTTCAGGAGGACAGAGACAGACTGGTGAAATGGGCAGACACAGGGCAGATAAAATTTAACACAGAGAAGTGTGAAGTGATACATTTTCGTAGGAAGAATGAGGAGAGGCGATAGAAACTAAATGGTACAATATTAAAGGGGGTACAGGAACAGAGAGACCTGGGGGTATATGTGCACAAATCATTGAAGGTGACAGAACAAGTCGATCAGGCTGTTAAAAAGGCATACGAGATCCTTGGCTTTATTAATAGAGGCATAAAGTACAAAAGCAAGGAAGTTATGCTAAACCTTTATAAAACACTGGTTAGGCCTCAGCTGGAGTATTGTGTCCAATTCTGGGCACCGCACTTTAGGAAGGATGTCAAGGCCTCAGAGAGGGTGCAGAGGAGATTTACTAGAATGGTTCCAGGGATGAGGGACGTCAGTTATGTGGAGAGACTGGAGAAGCTGGGATTGATCTCCTTAGAACAGGGAAGGTTAAGGAGAGATTTGATCGAGGTGTTCAAAATCATGAAGGGTTTTGACAGAGTAAATAAGGAGAAACTGTTTCCAGTGGCAGAAGGGTCGGTAACCAGAGGACACAGATTTAAGGTGATCGGCAAAAGGGCCAGAGAAGAAATGAGGAATTTTTTTTTACACAGCGAGTTGTGATGATCTGGAATTCACTGCCTGAAAGGGCGGTGGAAGCAGATTCAATAATAACTTTCAAAAGGGAATTAGGTAAATACTTGAAAAGGAAAAAATTTACAGGGCTGTGTGGAAAGAGGAGAGTGTGACTAATCAGATTGCTCTTTCAAAGAGCTGGCACAGGCACGAAGGGCCGAATGGCCTCCATCTGTCCTGTACCATTCGATGATTCTACGATTCTACGTGATGCTATCCCAGTGTCTTCAGCTGAGATGGTGACAGGCCGCTGTGTACTTTCCTCGGTCTCCTGAGGTGTTCCCGGCTGACGACCTCTGGGTACTGGAGTCCGTGAGGGTCCTGCCACTGACTGCTCCTCCTGCACCTGTAAAGGGGCAGCCTGGGCCTGCTGGAGTGGGGGAACCATGTCGGGTGCTGGCTGAGGGGGTGGTAATGGGGTGAGATGTGCAGGTGTTCTGAGAAAGGTCTGCACTTGCCTCGCCCGTTCCTCCATCCCCCCCCCCCCCGCCTGGGGCAATGGGCCATCAGTCCTACCTGTCTGTGGGAGAGCAGACTGGAGGAGATCTGTGATGCCTTGGGAGCCCCGATCTAGTCTGGCCACCAACTTGTCGAATCCAGAGCAGACGTTCACGCCCAGAGTCTGCACAGTCGCCATGTAGGCGACTTCTTACAATTTCCGTGGAGGTGGCCTTACGGTCCGTGATTCACCATAGAGTGGGGATACCCTGCGTCATCACCCCCACATATGGTGGGATTAAACTCCTCCATCCTCTCTGCCATTGTGGACAGTGTGCCTGGCAGGATTGCTAATACCTCAGTGCCTCCAGCATTCTCCTTTTCATTGCTGGCCCCCCGGGGGTTCTGTATCTCTGTCCTGTTGAGCAGAGCTTGGAGAGGACGGTGCCCTCCGGAGTGGACTCTCCTCGGCTGTCCCTGCCACCACTCTCTGCCCCTGCTCACTTGTGCCGTGAGTCACCGGGTGCCAGCCCATCTCCCTGACTAAGAGGCCCAACTGATGTGCTGGTATCTGCAACCAGTCACCGCATCACAGGAAAGACATGATCGCACTAGAGAGGGTACAGAGGAGATTTACAAGGATGTTGCCAGGACTGGAGAATTTTACTATGAGAAAGGATTGGATAGGCTGGGGTTGTTCTCTTTGGAATAGAGCAGGCTGAGGGGTGATTTAATTGAGGTGTATAAAATTATGAGGGGCCTAGATAGAATGGATAGGAAGGACCTATTTCCCTTAGCAGAGGGGTCAGTGACCAGGGCCATAGATTTAAAGTGATTGGTAGAAGGATTAGAGGGGAGCTGAGGAGAAATGTTTTCACCCAGAGGGTGGTGGGGGTCTGGAACTCACTGCCTGAAAGGGTGGGAGAGGCAGAAACCCTCAACTCATTTTAAAAGTACCTGGATAGGCACAAGGCCACGGACCAAGTGCTGGAAAGTGGAATTGGGCTGGGTGGCTCTTTCTCGGCCGGCACGGACATGATGGGCCGAATGGCCTCCTTCTGTGCCGTAACTTTCTATGATTCTATGTATCCTGTGACGGTGCATCCTTCGAAGGTTATCAGTTCCCCTGAGGAGTCTTCATCCACTCCGAGCAGGGCCTCGTGCTCTTTGTGTGATGGGCCCGGGGAATGAGGACAGGGATAAGATTTAGTGACCGTGCTTTGAAAATATTGACCTGCACCTGAATCACTTGAGCTGAGGTGTTGATGTTCTGAAGTCCACCATTGCTCGGTGCCTCACCCTGTGGAAACCTTCTGACTCACTCACTACTCCATCCTGAGTGGGTGTCTCTCTGGGCTGGTGATGGAGGACGTGAAACGCCATGACTGTTGCTTTGTGAGAGATGTGGGCCTGAGAGATTAGTACTCCCACCCTGTTCCGCTGGGCTGTCAGCCTCGTCATCTCTGATATTCAAGGTGCTGGAGATTCCCCTTATCCCCAGTAACTCCTCCTCCACCAGGGTCACTTCAACCATCTCCTGTGGCCCTCCACCGGTCCTCGTCCTCGCCCTGCCATCCTGGGCTCTCTTCTCCTGTAAGGGGAGTGGCGGGGGAATGCTCTCAGGAATGTGTGCATCCTACGGGTGCAGTGGGTATGGTGAAGGTGAGAATCAGGCAGAGGCATAAGGAGTGGGAATGGCGCCTGTGAGGAGAGTGGTCACGGTGACATTTCAGGATGTGTGATGAGAGTGGGTGGAGGTGACTGAGGCCAGATGAGAGGAGGTGAGGATCAGGGTTACTGGTGGTAGTGGAGGGAGGGAGCGGAGAGCAGGTGAGGAGAGTGAGGATGAGTGAGGATGAGAGGAGGTGAGGATCGGGGTTACTGGTGGTAGTGGAAGGAGGGAGCGGAGAGCAGGTGAAGAGAGTGAGGATGAGAGGAGGTGAGGGTCAGGGTTACTGGTGGTAGTGGAGGGAGTGGGTGGAGAGCAGGTGAAGAGAGTGAGGATGAGTGAGGATGAGTGAGGATGAGTGAGGATTGGGGTTACTGATGGTAGCGGAGGGAGAGAGCGGAGAGCAGGTGAAGAGAGTGAGGATGAGTGAGGATGAGTGAGGATTGGGGTTACTGATGGTAGCGGAGGGAGGGAGCGGAGAGCAGGTGAAGAGAGTGAGGATGAGTGAGGATGAGTGAGGATTGGGGTTACTGATGGTAGCGGAGGGAGGGAGCGGAGAGCAGGCGAAGAGAGTGAGGATGAGTGAGGATGAGAGAGGATGAGTGAGGATGAGTGAGGATGAGTGAGGATTGGGGTTACTGATGGTAGCGGAGGGAGAGAGCGGAGAGCAGGTGAAGAGAGTGAGGATGAGTGAGGATGAGTGAGGATTGGGGTTACTGATGGTAGCGGAGGGAGGGAGCGGAGAGCAGGCGAAGAGAGTGAGGATGAGTGAGGATGAGTGAGGATTGGGGTTACTGATGGTAGCGGAGGGAGGGAGCGGAGAGCAGGCGAAGAGAGTGAGGATGAGTGAGGATGAGAGAGGATGAGTGAGGATGAGTGAGGATGAGTGAGGATTGGGGTTACTGATGGTAGCGGAGGGAGGGAGCGTGCAGAGAGCAGGCGAAGAGAGTGAGGATGAGGGAGGATGAGTGAGGATGAGTGAGGTGCATTGAACAGGACCACTTGTTGCTGATAGAAGTGATGTGGGGGAGAGCAGAGCTGTGAATGGAGTAGGATTGAAACGAGAGATTGGGAGGGGGGGCATTGCAGGATTTGGGTGAATATTAACCATCTGCTGACTCGTCCTGACCTGGTCAGGTCATTGAAACGTTTATAGCCCTCTATCCATGACCTCATCATCACACTCCTGTGACTGCCTCATTCTCCCGCCTCTACCCTCGCCTCCTTCTCCCACCTCCACCCTCGCCTCCTTCTCCCACCTCTACCCTCGCCTCCTTCTCCCACCTCCACCCTCGCCTCCTTCTCCCACCTCTACCCTCGCCTCCTTCTCCCACCTCTACCCTCGCCTCCTTCTCCCTCCTCCACCCTCGCCTCCTTCTCCCACCTCTACCCTCGCCTCCTTCTCCCGCCTCTACCCTCGCCTCCTTCTCCCACCTCTCCCCTCGCCTCCTTCTCCCACCTCTCCCCTCGCCTCCTTCTCCCACCTCTACCCTCGCCTCCTTCTCCCACCTCTCCCCTCGCCTCCTTCTCCCACCTCTACCCTCGCCTCCTTCTCCCACCTCTACCCTCGCCTCCTTCTCCCACCTCTACCCTCGCCTCCTTCTCCCACCTCTACCCTCCCCTCCTTCTCCCACCTCTACCCTCGCCTCCTTCTCCCACCTCCACCCTCGCCTCCTTCTCACACCTCTACCCTCGTCTCCTTCTCCCACCTCCACCCTCGCCTCCTTCTCCCACCTCCACCCTCGCCTCCTTCTCCCACCTCTACGCTCGCCTCCTTCTCCCACCTCTACCCTCGCCTCCCTCTCACACCTCTACCCTCGCCTCCTTCTCCCACCTCTACCCTCGCCTCCTTCTCCCACCTCCACCCTCGCCTCCTTCTCCCACCTCCACCCTCGCCTCCTTCTCCCACCTCAACGCTCGCCTCCTTCTCCCACCTCTACCCTCGCCTCCTTCTCCCACCTCTACCCTCGCCTCCTTCTCCCTCGTCTACCCTCGCCTCCTTCTCCCACCTCTACCCTCGCCTCCTTCTCCCACCTCTACCCTCGACTCCTTCTCCCACCTCTACCCTCGACTCCTTCTCCCACCTCTACGCTCGCCTCCTTCTCACACCTCTACCCTCGCCTCCTTCTCCCACCTCTACCCTCGCCTCCTTCTCCCTCGTCTACCCTCGCCTCCTTCTCCCACCTCTACCCTCGCCTCCTTCTCCCACCTCTACCCTCGCCTCCTTCTCCCACCTCTCCCCTCGCCTCCTTCTCCCACCTCTCCCCTCGCCTCCTTCTCCCAACTCTACCCTCGCCTCCTTCTCCCACCTCTACCCTCGCCTCCTTCTCCCACCTCGACGCTCGCCTCCTTCTCCCACCTCTACCCTCGCCTCCTTCTCCCACCTCTCCCCTCGCCTCCTTCTCCCACCTCTACCCTCGCCTCCTTCTCCCACCTCTACCCTCGCCTCCTTCTCCCACCTCTACCCTCGCCTCCTTCTCCCACCTCTACCATCGCCTCCTTCTCCCACCTCTCCGCTCGCCTCCTTCTCCCACCTCTGCCCTCGCCTCCTTCTCCCACCTCTACACTCGCCTCCTGCTCCCACCTCTACCCTCGCCTCCTTCTCCCGCCTCCACCCTCGCCTCCTTCTCCCGCCTCTACCCTCGCCTCGTTCTCCCACCTCCACCCTCACCTCCTTCTCCCACCTCTACCCTCGCCTCCTTCTCCCACCTCCACCCTCGCCTCTTCTCCCACCACCACCCTCGCCTCCTTCTCCCACCTCCACCCTCGCCTCCTTCTCCCAACTCGACCCTCGCCTCCTTCTCCCACCTCTACCCTCGCCTCCTTCTCCCACCTCTACCCTCGCCTCCTTCTCCCGCCTCCACCCTCGCCTCCTTCTCCGGCCTCTACCCTCGCCTCCTTCTCCCACCTCCACCCTCGCCTCCTTCTCCCACCTCCACCCTCGCCTCCTTCTCCCGCCTCCACCCTCGCCTCCTTCTGCCGCCTCGACCCCCCCCACCCCCCCCACCCACCCCCCCCCCCCCCCCCCCCCACCCCCACCCCCACCCCCCCCCCCCCCCCACCCCCTACCCCCCCCCCCCCCCCCCCCCACCCCCCCCCCCCCCCCCACCCCCATCACCCTCGCCTCCTTCTGCCGCCTCGACCCTCGCCTCGTTCTCCAACCTCCCCCCTCGCCTCCTTCTCCCACCTCTACCCTCGCCTCCTTCTCCCGCCTTTACCCTCGCCTCCTTCTCCCGACTCCACCCTCGCCTCATTCTCCCGCCTCCACCCTCGCCTCCTTCTCCCGCCTCTACCCTCGCCTCGTTCTCCCACCTCCACCCTCACCTCCTTCTCCCACCTCTACCCTCGCCTCCTTCTCCCACCTCCACCCTCGCCTCTTCTCCCACCTCCACCCTCGCCTCCTTCTCCCACCTCCACCCTCGCCTCCTTCTCCCACCTCTACCCTCGCCTCCTTCTCCCGCCTCCACCCTCGCCTCCTTCTCCCGCCTCCACCCTCGCCTCCTTCTCCCACCTCTACCCTCGCCTCCTTCTCCCACCTCCACCCTCGCCTCCTTCTCCCACCTCCACCCTCGCCTCCTTCTCCCGCCTCCACCCTCGCCTCCTTCTGCCGCCTCTACCCTCGCCTCGTTCTCCCACCTCCCCCCTCGCCTCCTTCTCCCACCTCTCCCCTCGCCTCCTTCTCCCACCTCTACGCTAGCCTCCTTCTCCCACCTCTACCCTCGCCTCCTTCTCCCACCTCCACCCTCGCCTCCTTCTCCCACCTCCACCCTCGCATCCTTCTCCCGCCTCCACCCTCGCCTCCTTCTGCCGCCTCTACCCTCGCCTCGTTCTCCCACCTCCCCCCTCGCCTCCTTCTCCCACCTCTCCCCTCGCCTCCTTCTCCCACCTCCACCCTCGCCTCCTTCTCCCACCTCCACCCTCGCCTCCTTCTCCCGCCTCCACCCTCGCCTCCTTCTCCCACCTCTCCCCTCGCCTCCTTCTCCCACCTCTACCCTCGCCTCCTTCTCCCACCTCTACCCTCTCCTCCTTCTCCCACCTCTCCCCTCGCCTCCTTCTCCCACCTCTACGCTCGCCTCCTTCTCAATCCTCTACCGTCGCCTCCTTCTCCGACCTCTACCCTCGCCTCCTTCTCCCACCTCTCCCCTCGCCTCCTTCTCCCTCCTCTCCCCTCGCCTCCTTCTCCCTCCTCCACCCTCGCCTCCTTCTCCCAACTCTACCCTCGCCTCCTTCTCCCACCTCTCCCCTCGCCTCCTTCTCCCTCCTCCACCCTCGCCTCCTTCTCCCAACTCTACCCTCGCCTCCTTCTCCCACCTCTCCGCTCGCCTCCTTCTCCCACCTCTACCCTCGCCTCCCTCTCCCACCTCTACCCTCGCCTCCTTCTCCCACCTCTACCCTCGCCTCCCTCTCCCACCTCTACCCTCGCCTCCTTCTCCCGCCTCTACCCTCGCCTCCTTCTCCCACCTCTCCGCTCGCCTCCTTCTCCCACCTCTACCCTCGCCTCCTTCTCCCACCTCTACCCTCGCCTCCTTCTCCCACCTCTCCGCTCGCCTCCTTCTCCCACCTCTACCCTCGCCTCCTTCTCCCACCTCTACCCTCGCCTCCTTCTCCCACCTCTACCCTCGCCTCCTTCTCCCTCCTCCACCCTCGCCTCCTTCTCCCAACTCTACCCTCGCCTCCTTCTCCCACCTCTACCCTCGCCTCCTTCTCCCACCTCTACCCTCGCCTCCTTCTCCCACCTCTACCCTCGCCTCCTTCTCCCACCTCTACCCTCACCTCCTTCTCCCTCCTCCACCCTCGCCTCCTTCTCCCACCTCTACGCTCGCCTCCTTCTCCCACCTCTACCCTCGCCTCCTTCTCCCACCTCTACCCTCGCCTCCTTCTCCAACCTCCACCCTCGCCTCCTTCTCCCACCTCTACCCTCGCCTCCTTCTCCCACCTCCACCCTCGCCTCCTTCTCCCACGTCTCCGCTCGCCTCCTTCTCCCGCCTCTACCCTCGCCTCCTTCTCCGACCTCCACCCTCGCCTCCTTCTCCCACCTCTCCCCTCGCCTCCTTCTCCCACCTCCACCCTCGCCTCCTTCTCCCACCTCCACCCTCGCCTCCTTCTCCCAACTCCACCCTCGCCTCAATCTCCCAGCTCCACCCTCGCCTCCTTCTCCCTCCTCTCCCCTCGCCTCCTTCTCCCACCTCCACCCTCGCCTCCTTCTCCCACCTCTCCCCTCGCCTCCTTCTCCCACCTCCACCCTCGCCTCCTTCTCCCACCTCTACGCTCGCCTACTTCTCCCACCTCTACCCTCGCCTCCTTCTCCCACCTTTACCCTCGCCTCCTTCTCCCACCTCCACCCTCGCCTCCTTCTCCCACCTCCACCCTCGCCTCCTTCTCCCACCTCGACCCTCGCCTCCTTCTCCCACCTCCACCCTCGCCTCCTTCTCCCACCTCCACCCTCGCCTCCTTCTCCCACCTCTACCCTCGCCTCCTTCTCCCACCTCTACCCTCGCCTCCTTCTCCCACCTCAACCCTCGCCTCCCTCTCCAACCTCTACCCTCGCCTCCTTCTCCCACCTCTACCCTCGCCTCCTTCTCCCACCTCTACCCTCCCCTCCTTCTCCCACCTCTACCCTCACCTCCTTCTCCCACCTCTACCCTCGCTTCCTTCTCCCACCTCTACCCTCGCCTCCCTCTGCCACCTCTTTCCTCACCTCCTTCTCCCACCTCTACCCTCGCCTCCTTCTCCCACCTCTACCCTCGCCTCCTTCTCCCACCTCGATCCTCGCCTCCTTCTCCCACCTCTACCCTCGCCTCCTTCTCCCACCTCCACCCTCGCCTCCTTCTCCGAACTCTACCCTCGCCTCCTTCTCCCACCTCCACCCTCGCCTCCTTCTCCCACCTCCACCCTCGCCTCCTTCTCCCACCTCTACCCTCGCCTCCTTCTCCCACCTCCACCCTCGCCTCCTTCTCCGACCTCTACCCTCGCCGCCTTCTCCCACCTCTACCCTCGCCTCCTTCTCCAACCTCTACCCTCGCCTCCTTCTCCCACCTCTACCCTCGCCTCCTTCTCCCACCTCCACCCTCGCCTCCTTCTCCGACCTCCACCCTCGCCTCCTTCTCCCACCTCTCCCCTCGCCTCCTTCTCCCACCTCCACCCTCGCCTCCTTCTCCCACCTCCACCCTCGCCTCCTTCTCCCAACTCCACCCTCGCCTCAATCTCCCAGCTCCACCCTCGCCTCCTTCTCCCTCCTCTCCCCTCGCCTCCTTCTCCCACCTCCACCCTCGCCTCCTTCTCCCACCTCCACCCTCGCCTCCTTCTCCCTCCTCTCCCCTCGCCTCCTTCTCCCACCTCCACCCTCGCCTCCTTCTCCCACCTCTACGCTCGCCTCCTTCTCCCACCTCTACCCTCGCCTCCTTCTCCCACCTCCACCCTCGCCTCCTTCTCCCACCTCCACCCTCGCCTCCTTCTCCCACCTCTACCCTCGCCTCCTTCTCCCACCTCTACCCTCGCCTCCTTCTCCCAACTCTACCCTCGCCTCCTTCTCCCACCTCTACCCTCGCCTCCTTCTCCCACCTCTACCCTCGCCTCCTTCTCCCACCTCCACCCTCGCCTCCTTCTCCCACCTCTACCCTCGCCTCCCTCTCCCACCTCTACCCTCGCCTCCCTCTGCCACCTCTTTCCTCACCTCCTTCTCCCACCTCTACCCTCCCCTCCTTCTCCCACCTCTACCCTCGCCTCCCTCTGCCACCTCTTTCCTCACCTCCTTCTCCCACCTCCACCCTCGCCTCCTTCTCCCACCTCCACCCTCGCCTCCTTCTCCCACCTCTACCCTCGCCTCCTTCTCCCACCTCTACCCTCGCCTCCTTCTCCCTCCTCCACCCTCGCCTCCTTCTCCGAACTCTACCCTCGCCTCCTTCTCCCACCTCTACGCTCGCCTCCTTCTCCCACCTCCACCCTCGCCTCCTTCTCCGAACTCTACCCTCGCCTCCTTCTCCCACCTCTACCCTCGCCTCCTTCTCCCACCTCCACCCTCGCCTCCTTCTCCCACCTCTACCCTCGCCTCCTTCTCCCACCTCCACCCTCGCCTCCTTCTCCCTCCTCTCCCCTCGCCTCCTTCTCCGACCTCCACCCTCGCCTCCTTCTCCCACCTCTCCCCTCGCCTCCTTCTCCCACCTCCACCCTCGCCTCCTTCTCCCACCTCCACCCTCGCCTCCTTCTCCCAACTCCACCCTCGCCTCAATCTCCCAGCTCCACCCTCGCCTCCTTCTCCCTCCTCTCCCCTCGCCTCCTTCTCCCACCTCCACCCTCGCCTCCTTCTCCCACCTCCACCCTCGCCTCCTTCTCCCACCTCTACGCTCGCCTCCTTCTCCCACCTCCACCCTCGCCTCCTTCTCCGAACTCTACCCTCGCCTCCTTCTCCCACCTCTACCCTCGCCTCCTTCTCCCACCTCTACGCTCGCCTCCTTCTCCCACCTCCACCCTCGCCTCCTTCTCCCACCTCTACCCTCGCCTCCTTCTCCCACCTCTACCCTCGCCTCCTTCTCCCACCTCTACACTCGCCTCCTTCTCCCACCTCCACCCTCGCCTCCTTCTCCCACCTCCACCCTCGCCTCCTTCTCCCACCTCTACCCTCGCCTCCTTCTCCCACCTCTACCCTCGCCTCCTTCTCCCAACTCTACCCTCGCCTCCTTCTCCCACCTCCACCCTCGCCTCCTTCTCCCACCTCCACCCTCGCCTCCTTCTCCCACCTCCACCCTCGCCTCCCTCTCCCACCTCTCCCCCCTCCTCCTTCTCCCACCTCCACCCTCGCCTCCTTCTCCCACCTCTACCCTCGCCTCCTTCTCCGACCTCCACCCTCGCCTCCTCCTCCCACCTCTCCCCTCGCCTCCTTCTCCCACCTCCACCCTCGCCTCCTTCTCCCACCTCCACCCTCGCCTCCTTCTCCCACCTCCACCCTCGCCTCCATCTCCCAGCTCCACCCTCGCCTCCTTCTCCCTCCTCTCCCCTCGCCTACTTCTCCCGCCTCCGCCCTCGCCTCCTTTTCCCAACTCTACCCTCGCCTCCTTCTCCCACCTCTACCCTCGCCTCCTTCTCCCACCTCTACGCTCGCCTCCTTCTCCAAACTCTACCCTCGCCTCCTTCTCCCACCTCTCCCCTCGCCTCCCTCTCCCACCTCTACCCTCGACTCCTTCTCCCACCTCTACCCTCGCCTCCTTCTCCCACCTCTACCCTCGCCTCCTTCTCCCACCTCTCCCCTCGCCTCCTTCTCCCACCTCTACCCTCGCCTCCTTCTCCCACCTCTACGCTCGCCTCCTTCTCCAAACTCTACCCTCGCCTCCTTCTCCCACCTCTACCCTCGCCTCCTTCTCCCACCTCTACCCTCGCCTCCCTCTCCCACCTCTACCCTCGACTCCTTCTCCCACCTCCACCCTCGACTCCTTCTCCCACCTCTACCCTCGCCTCCTTCTCCGACCTCCACCCTCGCCTCCTTCTCCCACCTCTCCCCTCGCCTCCTTCTCCCACCTCCACCCTCGCCTCCTTCTCCGACCTCCACCCTCGCCTCCTTCTCCCACCTCTCCCCTCGCCTCCTTCTCCCACCTCCACCCTCGCCTCCTTCTCCCACCTCCACCCTCGCCTCCTTCTCCCACCTCTACCCTCGCCTCCTTCTCCCACCTCTACCCTCGCCTCCTTCTCCCACCTCAACCCTCGCCTCCTTCTCCCACCTCTACCCTCGCCTCCTTCTCCCACCTCTACCCTCGCCTCCTTCTCCCACCTCCACCCTCGCCTCCTTCTCCCACCTCCACCCTCGCCTCCTTCTCCCACCTCGACCCTCGCCTCCTTCTCCCACCTCCACCCTCGCCTCCTTCTCCCACCTCCACCCTCGCCTCCTTCTCCCACCTCTACCCTCGCCTCCTTCTCCCACCTCTACCCTCGCCTCCTTCTCCCACCTCAACCCTCGCCTCCCTCTCCAACCTCTACCCTCACCTCCTTCTCCCACCTCTACCCTCGCCTCCTTCTCCCACCTCTACCCTCGCCTCCTTCTCCCACCTCAACCCTCGCCTCCCTCTCCAACCTCTACCCTCACCTCCTTCTCCCACCTCTACCCTCGCCTCCCTCTGCCACCTCTTTCCTCACCTCCTTCTCCCACCTCTACCCTCCCCTCCTTCTCCCACCTCTACCCTCGCCTCCCTCTGCCACCTCTTTCCTCACCTCCTTCTCCCACCTCCACCCTCGCCTCCTTCTCCCACCTCTACCCTCGCCTCCTTCTCCCACCTCTACCCTGACCTCCTTCTCCCATCTCTACCCTCGCCTCCTTCTCCCTCCTCCACCCTCGCCTCCTTCTCCGAACTCTACCCTCGCCTCCTTCTCCCACCTCTACGCTCGCCTCCTTCTCCCACCTCCACCCTCGCCTCCTTCACCGAACTCTACCCTCGCCTCCTTCTCCCACCTCTACCCTCGCCTCCTTCTCACACCTCTACACTCGCCTCCTTCTCCCACCTCCACCCTCGCCTCCTTCTCCCAACTCTACCCTCGCCTCCTTCTCCCACCTCCACCCTCGCCTCCTTCTCCCACCTCCACCCTCGCCTCCTTCTCCCACCTCCACCCTCGCCTCCCTCTCCCACCTCTCCCCCCTCCTCCTTCTCCCACCTCCACCCTCGCCTCCTTCTCCCACCTCCACCCTCGCCTCCTTCTCCCACCTCTACCCTCGCCTCCTTCTCCCACCTCTACCCTCGCCTCCTTCTCCCACCTCTACCCTCGCCTCCTTCTCCCACCTCTACACTCGCCTCCTTCTCCCACCTCCACCCTCGCCTCCTTCTCCCACCTCCACCCTCGCCTCCTTCTCCCACCTCTACCCTCGCCTCCTTCTCCCACCTCTACCCTCGCCTCCTTCTCCCACCTCTACCCTCGCCTCCTTCTCCCACCTCTACGCTCGCCTCCTTCTCACACCTCTACACTCGCCTCCTTCTCCCACCTCCACCCTCGCCTCCTTCTCCCAACTCTACCCTCGCCTCCTTCTCCCACCTCCACCCTCGCCTCCTTCTCCCACCTCCACCCTCGCCTCCTTCTCCCACCTCCACCCTCGCCTCCTTCTCCCACCTCTACCCTCGCCTCCTTCTCCCACCTCTACCCTCGCCTCCTTCTCCCACCTCTACCCTCGCCTCCTTCTCCCACCTCTACGCTCGCCTCCTTCTCACACCTCTACACTCGCCTCCTTCTCCCACCTCCACCCTCGCCTCCTTCTCCCAACTCTACCCTCGCCTCCTTCTCCCACCTCCACCCTCGCCTCCTTCTCCCACCTCTACCCTCGCCTCCTTCTCCCACCTCTACGCTCGCCTCCTTCTCACACCTCTACACTCGCCTCCTTCTCCCACCTCCCACCTCGCCTCCTTCTCCCACCTCAACCCTCGCCTCCATCTCCGACCTCAACCCTCGCCTCCTTCTCCCACCTCCACACTCGCCTCCTTCTCCAACCTCTACGCTCGCCTCCTTCTCACACCTCTACACTCGCCTCCTTCTCCCACCTCCCACCTCGCCTCCTTCTCCCACCTCAACCCTCGCCTCCATCTCCGACCTCAACCCTCGCCTCCTTCTCACACCTCTACACTCGCCTCCTTCTCCCACCTCCACCCTCGCCTCCTTCTCCCACCTCCACCCTCGACTCCTTCTCCCACCTCTACCCTCGCCTCCTTCTCCGACCTCCACCCTCGCCTCCTCCTCCCACCTCTCCCCTCGCCTCCTTCTCCCACCTCCACCCTCGCCTCCTTCTCCCACCTCCACCCTCGCCTCCTTCTCCCACCTCCACCCTCGCCTCCATCTCCCAGCTCCACCCTCGCCTCCTTCTCCCTCCTCTCCCCTCGCCTACTTCTCCCGCCTCCGCCCTCGCCTCCTTTTCCCAACTCTACCCTCGCCTCCTTCTCCCACCTCTACCCTCGCCTCCTTCTCCCAACTCTACCCTCGCCTCCTTCTCCCACCTCTACCCTCGCCTCCTTCTCCCACCTCTACCCTCGACTCCTTCTCCCACCTCCACCCTCGACTCCTTCTCCCACCTCTACCCTCGCCTCCTTCTCCGACCTCCACCCTCGCCTCCTTCTCCCACCTCTCCCCTCGCCTCCTTCTCCCACCTCCACCCTCGCCTCCTTCTCCCACCTCCACCCTCGCCTCCTTCTCCCACCTCCACCCTCGCCTCCTTCTCCCACCTCCACCCTCGCCTCCTTCTCCCACCTCTACCCTCGCCTACTTCTCCCACCTCTACCCTCGCCTCCTTCTCCGACCTCCACCCTCGCCTCCTTCTCCCACCTCTCCCCTCGCCTCCTTCTCCCACCTCCACCCTCGCCTCCTTCTCCCACCTCCACACTCGCCTCCTTCTCCCACCTCCACCCTCGCCTCCATCTCCCAGCTCCACCCTCGCCTCCTTCTCCCTCCTCTCCCCTCGCCTACTTCTCCCGCCTCCGCCCTCGCCTCCTTTTCCCAACTCTACCCTCGCCTACTTCTCCCACCTCTACCCTCGCCTCCTTCTCCGACCTCCACCCTCGCCTCCTTCTCCCACCTCTCCCCTCGCCTCCTTCTCCCACCTCCACCCTCGCCTCCTTCTCCCACCTCCACACTCGCCTCCTTCTCCCACCTCCACCCTCGCCTCCATCTCCCAGCTCCACCCTCGCCTCCTTCTCCCTCCTCTCCCCTCGCCTACTTCTCCCGCCTCCGCCCTCGCCTCCTTTTCCCAACTCTACGCTCGACTCCTTCTCCCACCTCCACCCTCGCCTCCTTCTCCCACCTCCACCCTCGCCTCCTTCTCTCACCTCTACCCTCGCCTCCTTCTCCCACCTCTACGCTCGCCTCCTTCTCCCACCTACACCCTCGCCTCCTTCTCCCACCTCTACCCTCGCCTCCTTCTCCCACCTCTACCCTCGCCTCCTGCTCCAACCTCTACCCTCGCCTCCTTCTCCCACCTACACCCTCGCCTCCTTCTCCCACCTCTACCCTCGCCTCCTTCTCCCACCTCTACCCTCGCCTCCTGCTCCAACCTCTACCCTCGCCTCCTTCTCCCACCTCTACCCTCGCCTCCTTCTCCCACCTCTACCCTCGCCTCCTTCTCCCACCTCTACCCTCGCCTCCCTCTCCCAACTCTACCCTCGCCTCCTTCTCCCACCTCTACCCTCGCCTCCTTCTCCCACCTCTACCCTCGCCTCCTTCTCCCACCTCAACGCTCGCCTCCTTCTCCCACCTCGACCCTCGCCTCCTTCTCCCACCTCTACCCTCGCCTCCTTCTCCCACCTCTACCCTCGCCTCCTTCTCCCACCTCTACCCTCGCCTCCTTCTCCCACCTCTACCCTCGCCTCCTTCTCCCGCCTCTACCCTCGCCTCCTTCTCCCACCTCTACCCTCGCCTCCTTCTCCCGCCTCTACCCTCGCCTCTTCTCCCAACTCTACCCTCGCGTCCTTCTCCCACCTCTACACTCGCCTCCCTCTCCCACCTCTACCCTCGCCTCCTTCTCCCACCTCTACCCTCGCCTCCTTCTCCCGCCTCTACCCTCGCCTCCTTCTCCCACCTCTACCCTCGCCTCCTTCTCCCGCCTCTACCCTCGCCTCTTCTCCCAACTCTACCCTCGCGTCCTTCTCCCACCTCTACCCTCGCCTCCTTCTCCCGCCTCTACCCTCGCCTCTTCTCCCAACTCTACCCTCGCGTCCTTCTCCCACCTCTACCCTCGCCTCCTTCTCCCACCTCTACCCTCGCGTCCTTCTCCCACCTCTACACTCGCCTCCCTCTCCCACCTCTACCCTCGCCTCCTTCTCACACCTCTACCCTCGCCTCCTTCTCCCACCTCTACCCTCGCCTCTTCTCCCAACTCTACCCTCGCCTCCTTCTCCCACCTCTACCCTCGCCTCCTTCTCCCACCTCTACCCTCGCCTCCTTCTCCCAACTCTACCCTCGCCTCCTTCTCCCACCTCTCCGCTCGCCTCCTTCTCCCACCTCTACCCTCGCCTCCTTCTACCTCCTCCACCCTCGACCCCCTCTCCCAACTCTACCCTCGCCTCCTTCTCCCACCTCTACCCTCGCCTCCTTCTCCCACCTCTCCCCTCGCCTCCTTCTCCCACCTCTACCCTCGCCTCCTTCTCCCACCTCTCCCCTCGCCTCCTTCTCCCACCTCTACCCTCGCCTCCTTCTCCCTCCTCTACGCTCGCCTCCTTCTCCCAACTCTACCCTCGCCTCCTTCTCCCACCTCTACCCTCGCCTCCTTCTCCCACCTCTACCCTCGCCTCCTTCTCCCAACTCTACGCTCGCCTCCTTCTCCCTCCTCTACGCTCGCCTCCTTCTCCCACCTCTCCCCTCGCCTCCTTCTCCCACCTCTACCCTCGCCTCCTTCTCCCACCTCTACCCTCGCCTCCTTCTCCCACCTCTACCCTCGCCTCCTTCTCCCACCTCTACGCTCGGCTTCTTCTCCCACCTCTACCCTCGCCTCCTTCTCCCACCTCCACCGTCGCCTCCTTCTCCCACCTCGACCCTCGCCTCCTTCTCCCACCTCTACCCTCGCCTCCTTCTCCCACCTCTACCCTCGCTTCCTTCTCCGACCTCTACCCTCGCCTCCTTCTCCCACCTCTGCCCTCGCCTCCTTCTCCCACCTCTGCCCTCGCCTCCTTCTCCCACCTCTACCCTCGCCTCCTTCTCCCACCTCTACGCTCGCCTCCTTCTCCCACCTCTACCCTCGCCTCCTTCTCCCACCTCTACCCTCGCCCCCTTCTCCCACCTCTACCCTCGCCTCCTTCTCCCAACTCTACCCTCGCCCCCTTCTCCCACCTCCACCCTCGCCTCCTTCTCCCACCTCTACCCTCGCCTCCTTCTCCCACCTCTACCCTCGCCTCCTTCTCCCAACTCTACCCTCGCCTCCTTCTCCCACCTCTACCCTCGCCTCCTTCTCCCACCTCTACCCTCGCCTCCTTCTCCCAACTCTACCCTCGCCTCCTTCTCCCACCTCTACCCTCGCCTCCTTCTCCCACCTCTACCCTCGCCTCCTTCTCCCATCTCTACCCTCGCCTCCTTCTCCCACCTCTTCCCTCGCCTCCTTCTCCGATCTCTACCCTTGACTCCCTCTCCCACCTCTACCCTCGCCTCCTTCTCCCACCTCTACCCTCGCCTCCTTCTCCCACCTCTACCCTCGCGTCCTTCTCCCACCTCTACCCTCGCCTCCTTCTCCCACCTCTACCCTCGCGTCCTTCTCCCACCTCTACACTCGCCTCCCTCTCCCACCTCTACCCTCGCCTCCTTCTCCCACCTCGACCCTCGCCTCCTTCTCCCACCTCTACCCTCGCCTCCTTCTCCCACCTCTACCCTCGCCTCCTTCTCCCACCTCCACCCTCGCCTCCTTCTCCCACCTCCACCCTCGCCTCCTTCTCCCAACTCTACCCTCGCCTCCTTCTCCCACCTCTACACTCGCCTCCCTCTCCCACCTCTACCCTCGCCTCCTTCTCCCACCTCTACCATCGCCTCCTTCTCCCACCTCTACCCTCGCCTCTTCTCCCAACTCTACCCTCGCCTCCTTCTCCCACCTCTACCCTCGCCTCCTTCTCCCACCTCTACCCTCGCCTCCTTCTCCCAACTCTACCCTCGCCTCCTTCTCCCACCTCTACCCTCGCCTCCTTCTCCCAACTCTACCCTCGCCTCCTTCTCTCACCTCTCCGCTCGCCTCCTTCTCCCACCTCTACCCTCGCCTCCTTCTACCTCCTCCACGCTCGACCCCCTCTCCCAACTCTACCCTCGCCTCCTTCTCCCACCTCTACCCTCGCCTCCTTCTCCCACCTCTCCCCTCGCCTCCTTCTCCCACCTCTACCCTCGCCTCCTTCTCCCACCTCTACGCTCGCCTCCTTCTCCCACCTCTACCCTCGCCTCCTTCTCCCACCTCTACCCTCGCCTCCTTCTCCCACCTCTCCCCTCGCCTCCTTCTCCCACCTCTACCCTCGCCTCCTTCTCCCACCTCTACGCTCGCCTCCTTCTCCCACCTCTCCCCTCGCCTCCTTCTCCCACCTCTACCCTCGCCTCCTTCTCCCACCTCTACCCTCGCCTCCTTCTCCCTCCTCTACGCTCGCCTCCTTCTCCCAACTCTACCCTCGCCTCCTTCTCCCACCTCTACCCTCGCCTCCTTCTCCCACCTCTACCCTCGCCTCCTTCTCCCACCTCTACCCTCGCCTCCTTCTCCCACCTCTACCCTCGCCTCCTTCTCCCACCTCTACCCTCGCCTCCTTCTCCCACCTCTACCCTCGCCTCCTTCTCCCACCTCTCCCCTCGCCTCCCTCTCCCACCTCTACGCTCGCCTCCTTCTCCCTCCTCTACGCTCGCCTCCTTCTCCCACCTCTCCCCTCGCCTCCTTCTCCCACCTCTACCCTCGCCTCCTTCTCCCACCTCTACCCTCGCCTCCTTCTCCCACCTCCACCATCACCTCCTTCTCCCACCTCTACCCTCGCCTCCTTCTCCCACCTCTACGCTCGCCTCCTTCTCCCACCTCTACCCTCGCCTCCTTCTCCCACCTCCACCCTCGCCTCCCTCTCCCACCTCTCCCCTCGCCTCCTTCTCCCACCTCTACCCTCGCCTCCTTCTCCCACCTCTACCCTCGCCTCCCTCTCCCACCTCTACGCTCGCCTCCTTCTCCCTCCTCTACGCTCGCCTCCTTCTCCCACCTCTCCCCTCGCCTCCTTCTCCCACCTCTACCCTCGCCTCCTTCTCCCACCTCTACCCTCGCCTCCTTCTCCCACCTCCACCCTCGCCTCCTTCTCCCACCTCTACCCTCGCCTCCTTCTCCCACCTCTACCCTCGCCTCCTTCTCCCACCTCTCCCCTCGCCTCCCTCTCCCACCTCTACGCTCGCCTCCTTCTCCCTCCTCTACCCTCGCCTCCTTCTCCCACCTCCACCCTCGCCTCCTTCTCCCACCTCTACCCTCGCCTCCTTCTCCCACCTCTACCCTCGCCTCCTTCTCCCACCTCTCCCCTCGCCTCCCTCTCCCACCTCTACGCTCGCCTCCTTCTCCCACCTCTACCCTCGCCTCCTTCTCCCACCTCCACCCTCGCCTCCCTCTCCCACCTCTCCCCTCGCCTCCTTCTCCCACCTCTACCCTCGCCTCCTTCTCCCACCTCTACCCTCGCCTCCCTCTCCCACCTCTACGCTCGCCTCCTTCTCCCTCCTCTACGCTCGCCTCCTTCTCCCACCTCTCCCCTCGCCTCCTTCTCCCACCTCTACCCTCGCCTCCTTCTCCCACCTCTACCCTCGCCTCCTTCTCCCACCTCCACCCTCGCCTCCTTCTCCCACCTCTACCCTCGCCTCCTTCTCCCACCTCTACGCTCGCCTCCTTCTCCCACCTCTCCCCTCGCCTCCTTCTCCCACCTCCACCCTCGCCTCCTTCTCCCACCTCTACCCTCGCCTCCTTCTCCCACCTCTACCCTCGCCTCCTTCTCCCACCTCTACGCTCGCCTCCTTCTCCCACCTCTACCCTCGCCTCCTTCTCCCACCTCTACCCTCGCCTCCTTCTCCCACCTCTACCCTCGCCTCCTTCTCCCACCTCCACCCTCGCCTCCTTCTCCCACCTCTACCCTCGCCTCCTTCTCCCACCTCTACCCTCGCCTCCTTCTCCCACCTCCACCCTCGCCTCCTTCTCCCACCTCTACCCTCGCTTCCTTCTCCGACCTCTACCCTCGCCTCCTTCTCCCACCTCTACCCTCGCCTCCTTCTCCCACCTCTACCCTCGCCTCCTTCTCCCACCTCTACACTCGCCTCCTTCTCCCACCTCTACCCTCGCCTCCTTCTCCCACCTCCACCCTCGCCTCCTTCTCCCACCTCTACCCTCGCCTCCTTCTCCCACCTCTACCCTCGCCTCCTTCTCCCACCTCCACCCTCGCCTCCTTCTCCCACCTCTGCCCTCGCCTCCTTCTCCCACTTCTACCCTCGCCTCCTTCTCCCACCTCTACCCTCGCTTCCTTCTCCGACCTCTACCCTCGCCTCCTTCTCCCACCTCTACCCTCGCCTCCTTCTCCCACCTCTACCCTCGCCTCCTTCTCCCACCTCTACCCTCGCCTCCTTCTCCCACCTCTACGCTCGCCTCCTTCTCCCACCTCTACCCTCGCCTCCTTTTCCCAACTCTACCCTCGCCTCCTTCTCCCACCTCTACCCTCGCCTCCTTCTCCCACCTCTCCCCTCGCCTCCTTCTCCCACCTCCACCCTCGCCTCCTTCTCCCACCTCTACCCTCGCCCCCTTCTCCCACCTCTACCCTCGCCTCCTTCTCCCAACTCTACCCTCGCCCCCTTCTCCCACCTCCACCCTCGCCTCCTTCTCCCACCTCTACCCTCGCCTCCTTCTCCCACCTCTACCCTCGCCTCCTTCTCCCAACTCTACCCTCGCCTCCTTCTCCCACCTCTACCCTCGCCTCCTTCTCCCACCTCTACCCTCGCCTCCTTCTCCCAACTCTACCCTCGCCTCCTTCTGCCACTTATACTCTCGCCTCCTTCTCCCATCTCTACCCTCGCCTCCCTCTCCCACCTCTACCCTGACCTCCTTCTCCCACCTCTACCCTCGCCTCCTTCTCCCTCCTCCACCCTCGCCTCCTTCTCCCAACTCTACCCTCGCCTCCTTCTCCCACCTCTACCCTCGCCTCCTTCTCCCTCCTCCACCCTCGCCTCCTTCTCCCAACTCTACCCTCGCCTCCTTCTCCCACCTCTACCCTCGCCTCCTTCTCCCTCCTCTACCCTCGCCTCCTTCTCCCTCCTCCACCCTCGCCTCCTTCTCCCAACTCTACCCTCGCCTCCTTCTCCCACCTCTACCCTCGCCTCCTTCTCCCAACTCTACCCTCGCCTCCTTCTCCCACCTCTACCCTCGCCTCCTTCTCCCAACTCTACCCTCGCCTCCTTCTCCCACCTCTACCCTCGCCTCTTTCTCCCACCTCTACCCTCGCCTCTTTCTCCCACCTCTACCCTCGCCTCCTTCTCCCACCTCTACGCTCGCCTCCTTCTTCCACCTCTACCCTCGCCTCCTTCTTCCACCTCTACCCTCGCCTCCTTCTCCCACCTCCACACTCGCCTCCTTCTCCCACCTCCACCCTCGCCTCCATCTCCCAGCTCCACCCTCGCCTCCTTCTCCCTCCTCTCCCCTCGCCTACTTCTCCCGCCTCCGCCCTCGCCTCCTTCTCCCACCTCCACCCTCGCCTCCTTCTCCCACCTCTACCCTCGCCTCCTTCTCCCTCCTCTCCCCTCGCCTCCTTCTCCCACCTCCACCCTCGCCTCCTTCTCCCACCTCTACCCTCGCCTCCTTCTCCCACCTCTACCCTCGCCTCCTGCTCCAACCTCTACCCTCGCCTCCTTCTCCCACGTCGATCCTCGCCTCCTTCTCCCACCTCTACCCTCGCCTCCTTCTCCCACCTCTACCCTCGCCTCCTTCTCCCACCTCTACGCTCGCCTCCTTCTCCCACCTCTACCCTCGCCTCCTTCTCCCACCTCTACCCTCGCCTCCTTCTCCCACCTCTACCCTCGCCTCCTTCTCCCACCTCTACGCTCGCCTCCTTCTCCCACCTCTACCCTCGCCTCCTTCTCCCACCTCTACCCTCGCCTCCTTCTCCCACCTCTACCCTCGCCTCCTTCTCCCACCTCTACCCTCGCCTCCTTCTCCCACCTCTACCCTCGCCTCCTTCTCCGACCTCGACCCTCGCCTCCTTCTCCCACCTCTACCCTCACCTCCTTCTCCCTCCTCTACGCTCGCCTCCTTCTCCCAACTCTACCCTCGCCTCCTTCTCCAACCTCTACCCTCGCCTCCTTCTCCGAACTCTACCCTCGCCTCCTTCTCCCACCTCTACGCTCGCCTCCTTCTCCCACCTCTACCCTCGCCTCCTTCTCCCACCTCTACCCTCGCCTCCTTCTCCCTCCTCTACGCTCGCCTCCTTCTCCCAACTCTACCCTCGCCTCCTTCTCCAACCTCTACCCTCGCCTCCTTCTCCGAACTCTAACCTCGCCTCCTTCTCCCAACTCTACCCTCGCCTCCTTCTCCCAACTCTACCCTCGCCTCCTTCTCCCTCCTCCACCCTCGCCTCCTTCTCCCACCTCTACCCTCGCCTCCTTCTCCCACCTCTACCCTCGCCTCCTTCTCCCTCCTCCACCCTCGCCTCCTTCTCCCACCTCTACCCTCGCCTCCTTCTCCCTCCTCCACCCTCGCCTCCTTCTCCCACCTCTACCCTCGCCTCCTTCTCCCACCTCTACGCTCGCCTCCTTCTCCCACCTCTACACTCGCCTCCTTCTCCCACCTCCACCCTCGCCTCCTTCTCCCACCTCCACCCTCGCCTCCTTCTCCCACCTCGACCCTCGCCTCCTTCTCCCACCTCTACCCTCGCCTCCCTCTCCAACCTCTACCCTCACCTCCTTCTCCCACCTCTACCCTCGCTTCCTTCTCCCACCTCTACCCTCGCCTCCTTCTCCCACCTCGATCCTCGCCTCCTTCTCCCACCTCTACCCTGACCTCCTTCTCCCATCTCTACCCTCGCCTCCTTCTCCGAACTCTACCCTCGCTTCCTTCTCCCACCTCTCCCCTCGCCTCCTTCTCCCACCTCTACCCTCGCCTCCTTCTCCCACCTCTACCCTCGCCTCCTTCTCCCACCTCTACCCTCGCCTCCTTCTCCCACCTCTACCCTGACCTCCTTCTCCCATCTCTACCCTCGCCTCCTTCTCCGAACTCTACCCTCGCTTCCTTCTCCCACCTCTCCCCTCGCCTCCTTCTCCCACCTCTACCCTCGCTTCCTTCTCCCACCTCTACCCTCGCCTCCTTCTCCCACCTCTCCCCTCGCCTCCTTCTCCCACCTCTACCCTCGCCTCCTTCTCCCACCTCTACCCTCGCCTCCTTCTCCCACCTCTACCCTCGCCTCCTTCTCCCACCTCTACCCTCGCCTCCTTCTCCCACCTCCACCCTCGCCTCCTTCTCCCACCTCTACCCTCGCCTCCTTCTCCCACCTCTACCCTCGCCTCCTTCTCCCACCTCCACCCTCGCCTCCTTCTCCCACCTCTACCCTCGCCTCCTTCTCCCACCTCCACCCTCGCCTCCTTCTCCCACCTCTACCCTCGCCTCCTTCTCCCACCTCTGCCCTCGCCTCCTTCTCCCACCTCTCCCCTCGCCTCCTTCTCCCACCTCTACCCTCGCCTCCTTCTCCCACCTCTACCCTCGCCTCCTTCTCCCACCTCTACCCTCGCCTCCTTCTCCCACCTCTACCCTCGCCTCCTTCTCCCACCTCTACACTCGCCTCCTTCTCCCACCTCTACCCTCGCCTCCTTCTCCCACCTCTACCCTCGCCTCCTTCTCCCACCTCTCCCCTCGCTTCCTTCTCCCACCTCTACCCTCGCCTCCCTCTGCCACCTCTTTCCTCACCTCCTTCTCCCACCTCTACCCTCCCCTCCTTCTCCCACCTCTACCCTCGCCTCCTTCTCCCACCTCTACCCTCGCCTCCTTCTCCCACCTCTCCCCTCGCCTCCTTCTCCCACCTCTACCCTCGCCTCCTTCTCCCACCTCCACCCTCGCCTCCTTCTCCCACCTGCACCCTCGCCTCCATCTCCCACCTCTACCCTCGCCTCCTTCTCCCACCTCTACCCTCGCCTCCTTCTCCCACCTCTACCCTCGCCTCCTTCTCCCACCTCTCCCCTCGCCTCCTTCTCCCACCTCTACCCTCGCCTCCTTCTCCCACCTCTACCCTCGCCTCCTTCTCCCACCTCTACCCTCGCCTCCTTCTCCCACCTCCACCCTCGCCTCCTTCTCCCACCTCTACCCTCGCCTCCCTCTCCCACCTCCACCCTCGCCTCCTTCTCCCACCTCTACCCTCGCCTCCTTCTCCCACCTCTACCCTCGCCTCCTTCTCCCACCTCTACCCTCGCCTCCTTCTCCCACCTCTACCCTCGCCTCCTTCTCCCACCTCCACCCTCGCCTCCTTCTCCCACCTCTACCCTCGCCTCCTTCTCCCACCTCTACCCTCGCCTCCTTCTCCCACCTCTACCCTCGCCTCCTTCTCCCACCTCTACCCTCGCCTCCTTCTCCCACCTCCACCCTCGCCTCCTTCTCCCACCTCTACCCTCGCCTCCTTCTCCCACCTCTACCCTCGCCTCCTTCTCCCACCTCTACCCTCGCCTCGTTCTCCCACCTCCACCCTCGCCTCCTTCTCCCACCTCTACCCTCGCCTCCTTCTCCCACCTCTACCCTCGCCTCCTTCTCCCACCTCTACCCTCGCCTCCTTCTCCCACCTCCACCCTCGCCTCCTTCTCCCACCTCTACCCTCGCCTCCCTCTCCCACCTCCACCCTCACCTCCTTCTCCCACCTCTCCCCTCGCCTCCTTCTCCCACCTCTACCCTCGCCTCCTTCTCCCACCTCTACCCTCGCCTCCTTCTCCCACCTCTACCCTCGCCTCCCTCTCCCACCTCCACCCTCGCCTCCTTCTCCCACCTCCACCCTCGCCTCCTTCTCCCACCTCTACCCTCGCCTCCCTCTCCCACCTCCACCCTCACCTCCTTCTCCCACCTCTCCCCTCGCCTCCTTCTCCCACCTCTACCCTCGCCTCCTTCTCCCACCTCTACCCTCGCCTCCTTCTCCCACCTCTACCCTCGCCTCCCTCTCCCACCTCCACCCTCGCCTCCTTCTCCCACCTCTACGCTCGCCTCCCTCTCCCACCTCCACCCTCACCTCCTTCTCCCACCTCTACCCTCGCCTCCCTCTCCCACCTCCACCCTCACCTCCTTCTCCCACCTCTACCCTCGCCTCCTTCTCCCACCTCTCCCCTCGCCTCCTTCTGCCACCCATTAATGGATGTGGTTTCATTCACGGGCTGTCTTATGTTTATCATTCACCAATTCTAAGCTAATTATCTGATGTATATTTTCCCAGGGTGCCCTCATCAAGTAACAAGTTCAAAAGTGCCGAAAGTATTTCAACAATTAACGAGATTTGATGTGGCCTCGAGTGACACTATTTGCATCGACACAATAGGAAGTCAGTTGCTGGGCGAGGACATGTCTCGACTTCACTTTAGTTGGGTGGCTGTTCAACCCTGTCAGTCTTCACCGTTTCTCATTCCCTCATTCATGTCTCAACATACCTCACTTTTTAAAATTTTATTCTTCTCTGAAAGACTTCATACAACATAAGGCATCAAACAGAATAATTAAAACAATTAATACCATTATTTAAAACTTCAAGAAAACATGTGGATTTGGATGGGCAAAACCCACAACTGCTTCGAAGTGGGGCATTGTGGGGCCCAACAGCCACCTATAATCTCTCCCTAATTTTGGTGTTCACCGGTCGCCCTGAGGTAAAATGCCATGTTGACTGACAGACCAGATATACGGTGTGATGCAATCTCTTCCTCTCTTTGAAGACGCCATGTCAGTTCTCCGAGTTCCATCGATCGGCCTGTGGAGAGCAGTTCGGGGATTCTTCATCCAGGGTGAAGCCACCTGCTGGCGATGAGCTCTCCAGCACATCACAGCCAAATAGCCACTCCTGGAACAGCCAAAGGGATCTGGGGCTTCCCAGATGACATTCCCACTAACCAATGTCCTTGTTTTGTTCACAAACTTGTAACATTGTGTATCCTCTTCCAATAAGTCAATCGAGTTCATTTTGAATATTTTCATCAGTCTTTCACCAACAGATAGTGATACATTGCCACTGTTACAGGCACCATCCTTCAAATAATCTCATTCCGCTGTCTCTTCCCGGCATAACACACCAATCGGAGTCTTTGCACCGTACACTAAACCATATTCCCATTTAATTTCCAGATTTATTCCAATAAAATTTGGGATCCAATTGTTTACTGATTTAACCCCTTTTTTGAATTGGATTTAAATTATCAGAAAACCTTCATACCCAATTCCCTTTGAGAGCAGTTGCCCCTTTCTAAAAACTGTTCACCCATTCCGGACAGCATCCATTGGCAAAACAAAATCATTGGGTAAATGTAAAGACCAAGAATATAATCCACCATTACAGTCAGAGTCCCAGTCCATTGTCACTCTCTATTCCTGGGCCGGTCGTCTCTATATCCCGGTCAGTCACATCCTGTCCAGTCTCATCTTTTTCCTCAATCGGATTTCGGAGATCTTGCACCAATGCTGCACTTTTGCTGTTGTCCGACTGCCTATTCCTTCCTCGTTACTGCCCACGTTGCGTGGCCAAGATGAGGGTGACAACCGCCTCCATAGAAAGACCAAATGTTCTATCCATCCCGAAGCAGCAGCCCTGCCCTTTTTGTCGGACTTGCACTGGTCCCCGTGATACCAGCTCTCCTGTAATTTCCTTCCCCGTTTTTGCATGGCCAAGCTCATTTTCAGTTTCTCCCAATTTATCCATAATCTCATATGGACCTTCCCAATTGGCTTCCCAGCCACCCCCCTGTTAAAGAATTTTCAGTGTGAACTGATCCCCTGCGGAGTAGCAGGCCCTTCACTCCAACTTCAAGAAATGTTCTACTTGTTTCTTGAGAATTTCATGGTCTTCTTGCAACGCCTGAATTTTTTGCTCATTGTTTTCGAATTTAAGCAACTCCTTTTCGAACTGGTCTTCAACTCTCTTGATCTTTCTATCGTTCTCAACAAGAATTTCCTGTAGTTCTGCCACTTGAATAAGTCCCTCACAGCTGTTCAACATTTTTGACCCCGTTCTTGAAGACATTTTCTGCATCTGTTCCAACAAACCTGCTCAGGGGTCTGAACCTGCGGCTTTTGCGCTTCAGTTGTTAAGTCTTTTTCTCTCTTTGCAGACTTTGTACATCCTCTTCGATGCTTGTTACATGAAAATGTTTGTCTTCTGAAGATTCTCCCATCAACTTTCCTTGGTTCTCTTTCTCTGAGATCGTTTTCTGCAGCTCGACCATCACACACGCTGCAGATGCCCATGACGTCATTTCACCATGAAGAGTTTGTATCTGAGCTCTCGTGGTTTCCTTCTGTTCCTAAAGATCCTGCACTCGCACCATCTGTGCTAGCTCGCTTTTGTTCTGCAGTTACCAGCTGCACAATCTTTTGTTCCAGGTGCTCTTTGTGCACCATGGTATCGGTGAGTTTGCTGTGCAAACTCTGCACCTCTTTTCATTGCCAATTTTACTTTGTAAATCTTGTCTTTGCAGCCCAAACTTCTGTTAGGCTTTTCTCATGCTCTGTAGTTATTTTCCTGAGATATTTCTGCAAATCCCCTCTCAACTTCCTCCCGCAGCTGAGTCTTGAGTTGTTGAAGGGTCTGTTCAGAGGAAACCTCCAGGTTCTTTTGCCGTGCCTCCTTCTGATGAAAGCAGCTTGTTTCCTCTGTAAATTCATTCATTAATCTGGCATAGACCTGTCGTAGTTTGTTCAGTTCGACTGAGTGTTTGCTCTCCATTCGGATGAGGCCCTTGCTCACAGCACCTCTCAGGATCAAAATCCTGGAACTCCCTTCCTAACAGCACTGTGGGAGAACCTTCACCACACGGACTGCAGCGGGTCAAGAAGGCGGCTCACCACCACCTTCTCAAGGGCAATTAGTGATGGGCAATAAATGCCGGCCTCGCCAGGACGCCCACATCCCATGAACGAATAAAAAAGATCCTATTTTCTTGTTTCAATGCTTCTATTTGATCTTGAAGCTGGTGAAACTGCATCTGGGTTTCATTGATATGATCCTGGTAGCTGACCTGTGGCTTGTTCTGCAGAGCTCCTGGTTCTTTTTCAAGGACACTGCGCTGTTGCCTTAGTTTGGTATCAACCAAGGTGGTTTTCTGCTTTTCAGTCACCAACTCCTGGTTCAACTGTTGTCATTTGAGAGAGTGAGACCTCATCTTGAAAAGCTCGAAGCAACTTTTCTTCCTCTTGTAACTGCTGCTGGAATGCAGGAACTGGATCACATTTTACTCCAGGTTTCTGCCAAATACCTTGGACCATCACCATCACCAACAAAATCTTTCACAATCTTGTTGAGGGAATTTTCCTCACCTTCCTTTGTCAGAGCCATCGTTCCCCCAGATGACTTCCCCCATCTTCTGGTAGAACTCGCTGTCCTCCACAGGTGGGGCTGAGGAGGTGGTAAACTTTCATCGTTTGGGTTCCTGCCTGTGGGCCCCACCTCCCTTAGCCCAGCACTCTCCCTCTTACATGTCCTGAATTGCCACAGTTACCACAGACCTTTTGCTGGCCGCATTCCTTTGAAAAATGCCCTTGTCTGCCACAATTATTACAGATGTTTCCCCCCCACCGTGTGCTCTCATCGGTCACAATGGCTACTGTTCTTTTCTGGGCCGTATGAGGTTGTAGGTCCTGATTGGACTCGTACCATGCCAAGAGGGAGGCCTTAATGTCCTCTCCTATCCTTGGTCTGGGCTGTGTTGTTGTCAATTCCATGGCATATTGGTGGAGCATGTCCTCGCAAACTGGGTTAACAATGTTTTGAGACTTATTGGTCACCTTCCCTTGACATTCAACGCATTACCATCGCCGAATCCCCCACCATCAACATCCTGGGGATCACCATTGACCAGAAACTTAACTGGACCAGCCACATAAATACTGTGGCTACGAGAGCAGGTCAGAGGCTGGGTATTCTGTGGCGAGTGACTCACCTCCTGACTCCCCAAAGCCTTCCACCATCTATAAGGCACAAATCAGGAGTGTGATGGATTTCTCTTCACTTGCCTGGATGAGTGCAGCTCCAACAACACGCAAGAAGCTCGACACTATCCAGGACAAAGTAGCCCGCTTGATTGGGACCCATCCACCACCCTAAACATTCACTCCCTTCACCACCGGCGCACTGTGGCTGCAGTGTGTACCATCCACAGGATGCACTGCAGCAACTCGCCAAGGCTTCTTCGACAGCACCTCCCAAACCTGCGACCTCTACCACCAAGAAGGACAAGAGCAGCAGGCACATGGGAACAACACCACCTGCACGTTCCCCTCCAAGTCACACACCATCCCGACTTGGAAATATATCGCCGTTCCTTCATCATCGCTGGGTCAAAATCCTGGAACTCCCTACCTGACAGCACTGTAGGAGAACCTTCACCACACGGACTGCAGCGGTTCAAGAAGGCAGCTCACCACCACCTTCTCAAGGGCAATTAGGGATGGGCAATAAATGCCAACCTCACCAGCGACGCCCACATCCCATGAATGAATAAAAAAAAAACCCAAAAGGTGGGATTGTTCCTACAGTGCTCTGCACATTGGACGTGTCCCCAATTCTGATTGTACACCTTGAAAAAAGTCCGCAGGTACTGAGTCGGGCGCTCGTCCGCTGGTCCGTGGTCGAACATCTTTCCCATATCTGATACCCAACCACTTCACACACCAGCACTGTCCGGGCGTCATGTGCCTGGAGGTCTGGTCCGGTGGAGATGGCTCCCGCCAACACCACACTTGGGGGTAATGCAGCTTGGATCAATCCACCAGCATCTTTGACCCTCGGGGCATGGGTGCACTGCAGTGCCCGGACCTTATTTAACATTTGGGTGGGATCTCCCATACCCTCGAACTTGAGTACTTGCTCCCCAGTGCACATAGCTCAGTAAGGGTCAGGTCCCCATCGACCTGCTGATCCTCATAATTAGTGTGTCGTTCGTCCTGTGGACACATCTGTGTCCCCTCTAACCCCGACTCGTTTAGTTACAATAGGAGCCATCCCCACACCCCCCAGGTGAGACCAGGTACGGCCAGACACGTAATTTACATTACTTTCACCGGTACTACTAGCGCTAATACTGGACAGAGGGCTTGACCCTTGACTGTTACCATTCTCCTCCTCCTGTTTGTGTCCCTTTGATCCCCTTCCTCCCATCACTGGGTGGCGTCCTCCCCACTGTACACTGAACCGGACTCCACTCCGTCCCTGTGTTCAAGGGACGGGGTCCTCCTCAGTGGGTACAGTGTCTGTGTGTGAAAGGGTGGGGAGTTGGATGGGGTACAGTGTCTGTGTGAAAGGGTGGGGAGTTGGGTGGGGTACAGTGTCTGTGTGAAAGGGTGGGGAGTTGGATGGGGTACAGTGTCTGTGTGAGGGTGGGGAGTTGGGTGGGGTACAGTGTCTGTGTGAGGGTGGGGAGTTGGGTGGGGTACAGTGTCTGTGTGAAAGGGTGGGGAGTTGGATGGGGTACATTGTCTGTGTGAGAGGGTGGGGAGTTGGATGGGGTACAGTGTCTGTGTGCGAGGGTGTGGAGTTGGATGGGGTGCAGTGTCTGTGTGAGAGGGTGGGGAGTTGGATGGGGTGCAGTGTCTGTGTGAGAGGGTGGGGAGTTGGATGGGGTGCAGTGTCTGTGTGAGAGGGTGGGGAGTTGGATGGGGTACAGTGTCTGTGTGTGAGGGTGTGGAGTTGGATGGGGTGCAGTGTCTGTGTGAGAGGGTGGGGAGTTGGATGGGGTACAGTGTCTGTGTGAGAGGGTGGGGAGTTGGATGGGGTACAGTGTCTGTGTGAGAGGGTGGGGAGTTGGATGGGGTGCAGTGTCTGTGTGAGAGGGTGGGGAGTTGGATGGGGTACAGTGTCTGTGTGAGAGGGTGGGGAGTTGGAGGGGGTACAGTGTGTGTGTGAGGGTGGGGAGTTGGATGGGGTACAGTGTCTGTGTGAGAGGGGAGGGAGTTGGATGGGGTACAGTGTCTGTGTGAGAGGGTGGGGAGTTGGAGGGGGGTACAGTGTGTGTGTGAGGGTGGGGAGTTGGATGGGGTACAGTGTCTCTGTGAGGGTGGGGAGTTGGATGGGGTACAGTGTCTGTGTGAGAGGGTGGGGAGATGGATGGGGTACAGTGTGTGTGTGAGGGTGGGGAGTTGGATGGGGTACAGTGTCTCTGTGAGGGTGGGGAGTTGGATGGGGTACAGTGTCTGTGTGAGAGAGGTGGGGAGTTGGATGGGGTACAGTGTCTGTGTGAAAGGGTGGGGAGTTGGATGGGGTACAGTGTCTCTGTGAGGGTGGGGAGTTGGATGGGGTACAGTGTCTCTGTGAGAGGGTGGGGAGTTGGATGGGGTACAGTGTCTGTGTGAGAGGGTGGGGGGTTGGATGGGGTACAGTGTCTGTGTGAGAGGGTGGGGAGTTGGATGGGGTACAGTGTCTGTGTGAGGGTGTGGAGTTGGATGGGATACAGTGTCTGTGTGTGAAAGGGTGGGGAGTTGGATGGGGTACAGTGTCTGTGTGAGAGGGTGGGGAGTTGGATGGGGTACAGTGTCTGTGTGAGAGGGTGGGGGAGTTGGAGGGGGTACAGTGTGTGTGTGAGGGTGGGGAGTTGGATGGGGTACAGTGTCTCTGTGAGGGTGGGGAGTTGGATGGGGTACAGTGTCTGTGTGAGAGGGTGGGGAGATGGATGGGGTACAGTGTGTGTGTGAGGGTGGGGAGTTGGATGGGGTACAGTGTCTGTGTGAAAGGGTGGGGAGTTGGATGGGGTACAGTGTCTGTGTGAAAGGGTGGGGAGTTGGATGGGGTACAGTGTGTGTGTGAGGGTGGGGAGTTGGATGGGGTACAGTGTCTCTGTGAGGGTGGGGAGTTGGATGGGGTACAGTGTCTGTGTGAGAGGGTGGGGAGTTGGATGGGGTACAGTGTCTGTGTGAAAGGGTGGGGAGTTGGATGGGGGTACAGTGTCTCTGTGAGGGTGGGGAGTTGGATGGGGTACAGTGTCTCTGTGAGAGGGTGGGGAGTTGGATGGGGTACAGTGTCTGTGTGAGAGGGTGGGGGGTTGGATGGGGTACAGTGTCTGTGTGTGAAAGGGTGGGGAGTTGGATGGGGTACAGTGTCTGTGTGAGAGGGTGGGGAGTTGGATGGGGTACAGTGTCTGTGTGATGGGGTGGGGGAGTTGGATGGGGTACAGTGTCTGTGTGAGAGGGTGGGGAGTTGGATGGGGTACAGTGTCTGTGTGAGGGTGGGGAGTTGGATGGGGTACAGTGTCTGTGTGAGAGGGTGGGGAGTTGGATGGGGTCCAGTGTCTGTGTGAGAGGGTGGGGAGTTGGATGGGGTCCAGTGTCTGTGTGAGAGGGTGGGGAGTTGGATGGGGTCCAGTGTCTGTGTGAGAGGGTGGGGAGTTGGATGGGGTACAGTGTCTGTGTGAGAGGGTGGGGAGTTGGATGTGGTACAGTGTCTGTGTTAGAGGGTGGGGAGTTGGATGGGGTACAGTGTCTGTGTGAGAGGGTGGGGAGTTGGAGGGGGTACAGTGTCTGTGTGAGAGGGTGGGGAGTTGGATGGGGTACAGTGTCTGTGTGAGAGGGTGGGGAGTTGGATGGGGTACAGTGTCTGTGTGAGAGGGTGGGGAGTTGGATGGGGTACAGTGTCTGTGTGAGAGGGTGGGGAGTTGGATGGGGTACAGTGTCTGTGTGTGAGGGTGGGGGAGTTGGATGGGGTACAGTGTCTGTGTGTGAGGGTGGGGAGTTGGATGGGGTACAGTGTCTGTGTGTGAGGGTGGGAGTTGGATGGGGTACAGTGTCTGTGAAAGGGTGGGGAGTTGGATGGGGTACAGTGTCTGTGTGAGAGGGTGGGGAGTTGGGTGGGGTACAGTATCTGTGTGAGGGTGGGGAGTTGGATGGGGTACAGTGTCTGTGTGAGAGGGTGGGGAGTTGGTTGGGGTACAGTGTCTGTGTGTGAGGGTGGGGAGTTGGATGGGGTACAGTGTCTGTGTGAGGGTGGGGAGTTCGGTCTGATGGAAGACCATTCCACCAGTGCAAAATCACCAAAGCCCATCTCCGAGGACGGGCTGCAGGTGGCCGGAGTCCAAAGACATCCCTTGTGTCCGTTTCAGGGAAAGCTCATCAATATTCAGGGCTATGGGGAAAGAGCGGGGGAGTGGGACTAATTGGAGAGCTCTTTCAAAGAGCCGGCACAGGCACGATGGGCTGAATGGCCTCCTCCTGTACTGTCCATACTATGATACGATGATATGATCCCTGCAGTGTGTGCTGGGATGTGTGGCAGCTCCAACACCCCCTAAATCCAGAGACCCTCCAACAGTACAAACCTGTCCAGAGTGATGTCTCGGTGGCCTGACCTGGGGGGAAACCAATTCGGGAGGTTGCAGAGCTCCAGCAGACAAGCTCTTGGACCCCAAATCCAGGTCAGAGTTGCCAAGGGCTCAGTGTAATCATTCGGTCTGCCTTCCCATCGACCCCTGGTCAGAACACAAGCCCAGTATCAGAGGCTTGGCAGGAGGTCCACCAGGTGATGCAGCAGATCAGAGCAGAGGTGAGACCTCCACCACACCCCCAACTCAGGAAGGAGGAACGAGGAGCCCAGCCTGTCATCGATTACAGAGAGGCAACCAACAGCAGGGAGAGGAGGAGGGAGGGAGGGAGGGAGGGGGAATAGGAGGAGGGAGGGCATGAGGGGGAATAGGAGGAGGGAGGGAGGGGGAACAGGAGGAGGGAGGGAGTTAGGTGGAATAGGAGGAGGGAAGGGAGGAGGAACAGGAGGAGGGAGGGGGAATAAAAGGAGGGAGGGGAAATAAAAGGAGAGAGGGGAGGGGGAATATAAGGAGGGAGGGGGAATAAAAGGAGAGAGGGGAGGGGGAACAGGAGGAGGGAGGGAGTGAGGGGGAATAAGAGGAGGGAGGGGAGGGGGAATAAAAGGAGGGAGGGGGAATAAAAGGAGAGAGGGGAGGGGGAACAGGAGGAGGGAGGGAGTGAGGGGGAATAAGAGGAGGGAGGGGAGGGGGAATAAGAGGAGGGAGGGGAGGGGGAATAAAAGGAGGGAGGGGAGGGGGAACAGGAGGAGGGAGGGAGTGAGGGGGAATAAGTGGAGGGAGGGGAGGGGGAATAAAAGGAGGGAGGGGAGGGGGAATAAAAGGAGGGAGGGGAGGGGGAATAAAAGGAGGGAGGGGGAATAAAAGGAGAGAGGGGAGGGGGAACAGGAGGAGGGAGGGAGTGAGGGGGAATAAGAGGAGGGAGGGGAGGGGGAATAAAAGAAGGGAGGGGAGGGGAACAGGAGGAGGGAGGGAGGGACTGGAAGAGGGAGGGAAGGACAGGAGGAGGGAGGGAGGGAGGAGGAATAGGAGGAGGGAGGGGAGGCAGAACAGGAGGAGGGAGGGAGGGAGGGACAGGAGGAGGGAGTGAGTTAGGGGGAATAGGAGGAGGGAGGAGAGGTGGAACAAGAGGAGGGAGGGAGGGACAGGAGGATGGAGGGAGTGAGGAGGAATAGGAGGAAGGAAGGGATGGGTACAGGAGGTAGGAGTGGGAACAGGTGGAGGGAGGGAGGGACTGGAAGAGGGAGGGAAGGACAGGAGGAAGGAGGAAGTGAGGGGGAACAGGAGGAGGGGGAGAGACAGGAGGAGGGAGGAAGTGAGGAGGAATAGGAGGAAGGAAGGGATGGGTACAGGAGGTGGGAGTGAGAGACAGGAGGTGGGAGGGAGGGAGGGGGAACAGGGGGAGGGAGGCAGGAACAGGAGGAAGGAGGGATTGAAAGGAGGAGGAAGGGAGGGAGAGAGAGTATGAAGAGGGAGGGGAGGGGGAACAGGAGGAGGGAGGGATGGACAGGAGGAGGGATTGAGGGGCAGGTGGAGGGAGGGAGTGAAGGGGGAATTGGAAGAGGGAGAGGAGGGGGAACAGGAGGGAGAGGGAGGGAGAGACAGGAGGAGGGAGGGAGTGAGGGGGAGTAAGAGGAAGGAGGGGAGTGGAACAGAAGGAGGGAGGGGAGGCAGGAGGAGGGAGGGAGGGAGAATAAGGGGTGGGAGTGGAGGGGGAACAGGCGGAGGGAGGGAGGGACAGGTGGTGGGAGGGAGTGAGGGGGAGTGTGAAGAGGGAGGGAAGGTGAAACAGGAGGAGGGAGGGAGGGACAGGAAGAGGGAGTCAGGGCAAATTGGAGGAGGGAGGGGATGGGAAAGAGGATGACAGAGGGAGGGGCAGGAGGAGAGAATGAGTGATGGGGAATTGTAGGAGGGAGAGGAGAGGAACAGGAAGAGGGAGGGAGTGAGGGGGAATAGGAGGAGGGAGGGAGGGAGGGGGAATTAGAGGTGGGAGTGGAGGGGGAACAGGAGGAGGGAGGCTGGGACGGGAGGTGGGAGGGAAGGACAGGAGGAGGGGGGAGTGAGGGGGAGTGTGAAGAGGGAGGAGAGGGGGAACAGGAGGAGGGGGAGGGACAGGAAGAGGGAGTGAGGGGGAATCAGAGGAGAGAGGGAATGGGGAACAGGAGAACAGAGGGAGGGGCAGGAGGAGGGAGGGAGTGAGGGGGAAATGGAGGAGGGAGGGAGAGACAGGTTGATGGAGGGAGGGACAGGAGGAGGGAGGGAGAGACAGGAGAAGGGAGGGATTGAGGGGGAATAGGATGAGGGAGAGGAGGGAGAACAGGATGAGGGAGTGAGAGACAGGAGTAGGGAGGAAAAGGAGGACCAAGGAAGTGAGGGGGAATAGGAGGAGGGAGGGGTGGGGGTACAGGAGAAGGGAGGGAGGGACAGGAGGAGGGAGTGAGGGACAGGAGGAGGGTGGGGGTGAGGGGGAATCGGAGGAGGGAGGGAGAGATTGGAGGAGGAGGAATGAGGGGGAATAGGAGGGATGGGGGAACAGAAAGAGGGAGGGAGGGACAGGAGGAGGGAGGGAGTGAGGGGGAATGGGAGGTGGGAAGGAGGGACAGGAGGCGGCAGAGAGGGGCATGAGGAGGGAGGGAGTGAGGGGGAATAGGAGGAGGACGGGGGGAACAGGAGGAGGGAGGGGGAGACAGGAGGGAGGAGGGAGTGAGGGAAATAGGGGGAAGGAGGGGTGGGAAACAGGAGGAGGGAGTGAGGGACAGGAAAAGGGAGGGAAGGACAGGAGGAGTGAGGAAGTGAGGGGGAGTATGAAGATGGAGGGGAGGGGGAACAGGAGGTGGGAGGGAGGGACAGGAGGAGGGAGTGAGTGACAGGAGGAAGGAGGGGTTGAGGGGGAATCGGAGGAGGGAGGGAGAAACTGAAGGAGGGAGGGAGTGAGGGGGAATAGGAGGAGGGGAGAGGGAACAGGAGGAGGGGGAGAGACAGGAGGAGGGAGGGAGTGAGGGGGAATAAGAGGGGGGAGGAGAGTTAGAATAGGAGGAGGGAGGGAGGGATAGGAGGAAGGAGCGAGTGAGGAGGAATAGGAGGAGGGAAGGGAGGAGGAATAGGAAGAGGGAGGGAGAGACAGGAGGAGGGAGGAAGTGAGGAGGAATAGGAGAAAGGAGGGGATGGGTACAGGAGGAGGTAGGGAGGGACAGGTGGAGGGAGGGAGTGAGTACGAATAGGAGGAGAGAGGGGAGTGGGAACAGGAGGAGGGGGAGGGACAGGAAGAGGGAGTGAGGGGGAATCGGAGGAGAGAGGGAATGGGGAACAGGAGAACAGAGGGAGGGGCAGGAGGAGGGAGGGAGGAAGGGAGGGACAGGAGGAGGGAGGGATTGAGGGGGAATAGGATGAGGGAGAGGAGGGAGAACAGGATGAGGGAGTGAGAGAGAGGAGGAGGGAGGGAAAGGAGGACCCGAGGAAGTGAGGGGGAATAGGAGGAGGGAGGGGATAGGGAACAGGAGGAGGGAGGGAGTGAGGGGGAATAGGAGGAGGGAGGGGTGGGGGTACAGGAGGAGGGAGGGAGGGACAGGAGGAGGGAGTGAGGGACAGGAGCAGGGTGGGGGTGTTACTGTCCATCCGACAGCGCAGCGGTCCCTCAGTACTGCCCCACCGACAGTGCAGCACTCCCTCAGGACTGCCCCACCGACAGTGCAGCGCTCCCTCAGTACTGCCCCTCCGACAGTGCAGCACTCCCTCAGGACTGCCCCACCGACAGTGCAGCGCTCCCTCAGTACTGCCCCTCCAACAGTGCAGCACTCCCTCAGTACTGCCCCTCCGACAGTGCAGCACTCCCTCAGTACTGCCCCTCCGACAGTGTAGCACTCCCTCAGTACTGCCCCTCCGACAGTGCAGCACTCCCTCAGTACTGCCCCTCTCACAGTGCAGCACTCCCTCAGTACTGCCCCTCTGACAGTGCAGCACTCCCTCAGTACTGCCCCTCTGACAGTGCAGCGCTCCCTCAGTACTGCCCCTCTCACAGTGCAGCACTCCCTCAGTACTGCCCCTCCGACAGTGCAGCACTCCCTCAGTACTGCCCCTCTCACAGTGCAGCACTCCCTCAGTACTGCCCCTCCGACAGTGCAGCACTCCCTCAGTACTGCCCCTCACTACTGCCCCTCTGACAGTGTAGCACTCCCTCAGTACTGCCCCTCCGACAGTGCAGCACTCCCTCAGTACTGCCCCTCTGACAGTGCAGCACTCCCTCAGTACTGACCCTCTGACAGTGCAGCACTCCCCCAGTACTGCCCCTCCGACAGTGCAGCACTCCCTCAGTACTGCCCCTCCGACAGTGCAGCACTCCCTCAGTACTGCCCCTCTGACAGTGCAGCACTCCCTCAGTACTGCCTCTCTGACAGTGCAGCACTCCCTCAATACTGCCCCTCTGACAGTGCAGCACTCCCTCAGTACTGCCCCTCCGACAGTGAAGCACTCCCTCGGTACTGCCCCTCCGACAGTGCAGCACTCCCTCAGTACTGGCCCTTCAACAGTACAGCACTCCCTCAGTACTGCCCCTCTGACAGTGCAGCACTCCCTCAGTACTGACCCTCCGACAGTGCAGCACTCCCTCAGTACTGCCCCTCTGACAGTGTAGCACTCCCTCAGTACTGCCCCTCTGACAGTGCAGCACTCCCTCAGTACTGACCCTCCGACAGTGCAGCACTCCCTCAATACTGCCCCTCTGACAGTGCAGCACTCCCTCAGTACTGCCCCTCCGACAGTGCAGCACTCCCTCAGTACTGCCCCTCTGACAGTGCAGCGCTCCCTCAGTACTGCCCCTCCGACAGTGCAGCACTCCCTCAGTACTGCCCCTCAGTACTGCCCCTCCGACAGTGTAGCACTCCCTCAGTACTGCCCCTCAGTACTGCCCCTCCGACAGTGTAGCACTCCCTCAGTACTGCCCCTCCGACAGTGCAGCACTCCCTCAGTACTGACCCTCTGACAGTGCAGCACTCCCTCAGTACTGCCCCTCCGACAGTGCAGCGCTCCCTCAGTACTGCCCCTCCGACAGTGCAGCACTCCCTCAGTACTGCCCCTCCGACAGTGCAGCACTCCCTCAGTACTGCCCCTCTCACAGTGCAGCACTCCCTCAGTACTGCCCCTCCGACAGTGCAGCACTCCCTCAGTACTGCCCCTCTGACAGTGCAGCACTCCCTCAGTACTGCCCCTCTGACAGTGCAGCACTCCCTCAATACTGCCCCTCTGACAGTGCAGCACTCCCTCAGTACTGCCCCTCCGACAGTGCAGCACTCCCTCAGTACTGCCCCTCTGACAGTGCAGCACTCCCTCAGTACTGACCCTCCGACAGTGCAGCACTCCCTCAGTACTGACCCTCCGACAGTGCAGCACTCCCTCAGTACTGCCCCTCTGACAGTGCAGCACTCCCTCAGTACTGCCCCTCTGACAGTGCAGCACTCCCTCAGTACTGACCCTCCGACAGTGCAGCACTCCCTCAATACTGCCCCTCTGACAGTGCAGCACTCCCTCAGTACTGCCCCTCCGACAGTGCAGCACTCCCTCAGTACTGCCCCTCTGACAGTGCAGCGCTCCCTCAGTACTGCCCCTCCGACAGTGCAGCACTCCCTCAGTACTGCCCCTCCGACAGTGCAGCGCTCCCTCAGTACTGCCCCTCTGACAGTGCAGCACTCCCTCAGTACTGCCCATCCGACAGTGCAGCACTCCCTCAGTACTGCCTCTCCGACAGTGCAGCACTCCCTCAATACTGCCCCTCCGACAGTGCAGCACTCCCTCATTACTGCCCCTCTCACAGTGCAGCACTCCCTCAGTACTGCCCCTCTGACAGTGCAGCACTCCCTCAGTACTGCCCCTCTGACAGTGCAGCACTCCCTCAGTACTGCCGCTCCCACATGCAGCACTCCCTCAGTACTGACCCTCCGACAGTGCAGCACTCCCTCAGTACTGCCCCTCTGACAGTGCAGCACTCCCTCTGTACTGCCCCTCTGACAGTGCAGCACTCCCTCAGTACTGACCCTCTGACAGTGCAGCACTCCCTCAGTACTGACCCTCCGACAGTGCAGCACTCCCTCAGTACTGCCCCTCTGACAGTGCAGCACTCCCTCAGTACTGCCCCTCCGACAGTGCAGCACTCCCTCAGTACTGGCCCTTCAACAGTGCAGCGCTCCCTCAGTACTGCCCCTCCGACAGTGCAGCACTCCCTCAGTACTGACCCTCCGACAGTGCAGCACTCCCTCAGTACTGCCCCTCCGACAGTGCAGCACTCCCTCAGTACTGCCCCTCTGACAGTGCAGCACTCCCTCAGTGCTGCCTCTCTGACAGTGCAGCACTCTCTCAGTACTGCCCCTCCGACAGTGCAGCACTCCCTCAGTACTGCCCCTCTCACAGTGCAGCACTCCCTCAGTACTGACCCTCCGACAGTGCAGCGCTCCCTCAGTACTGCCCCTCTGACAGTGCAGCACTCCCTCAGTACTGACCCTCCGACAGTGCAGCACTCCCTCAGTACTGCCCCTCCGACAGTGCAGCACTCCCTCAGTACTGCCCCTCTCACAGTGCAGCACTCCCTCAGTACTGCCCCTCTGACAGTGCAGCACTCCCTCAGTACTGCCCCTCAGTACTGCCCATCCGACAGTGCAGCACTCTCTCAGTACTGCCCCTCCGACAGTGCAGCACTCCCTCAGTACTGCCCCTCTCACAGTGCAGCACTCCCTCAGTACTGACCCTCCGACAGTGCAACGCTCCCTCAGGACTGCCCCTCTGACAGTGCAGCACTCCCTCAATACTGCCCCTCTGACAGTGCAGCACTCCCTCAGTACTGCCCCTCCGACAGTGCAGCACTCCCTCAGTACTGCCCCTCTGACAGTGCAGCACTCCCTCAGTACTGACCCTCCGACAGTGCAGCACTCCCTCAGTACTGACCCTCCGACAGTGCAGCACTCCCTCAGTACTGCCCCTCTGACAGTGCAGCACTCCCTCAGTACTGCCCCTCTGACAGTGCAGCACTCCCTCAGTACTGACCCTCCGACAGTGCAGCACTCCCTCAATACTGCCCCTCTGACAGTGCAGCACTCCCTCAGTACTGCCCCTCCGACAGTGCAGCACTCCCTCAGTACTGCCCCTCTGACAGTGCAGCGCTCCCTCAGTACTGCCCCTCCGACAGTGCAGCACTCCCTCAGTACTGCCCCTCCGACAGTGCAGCGCTCCCTCAGTACTGCCCCTCTGACAGTGCAGCACTCCCTCAGTGCTGCCTATCTGACAGTGCAGCACTCTCTCAGTACTGCCCCTCCGACAGTGCAGCACTCCCTCAGTACTGCCCCTCTCACAGTGCAGCACTCCCTCAGTACTGACCCTCCGACAGTGCAGCGCTCCCTCAGTACTGCCCCTCTGACAGTGCAGCACTCCCTCAGTACTGCCCCTCCGACAGTGCAGCACTCCCTCAGTACTGCCCCTCCGACAGTGCAGCACTCCCTCAGTACTGCCCCTCTCACAGTGCAGCACTCCCTCAGTACTGCCCCTCTGACAGTGCAGCACTCCCTCAGTACTGCCCCTCAGTACTGCCCATCCGACAGTGCAGCACTCCCTCAGTACTGCCCCTCTCACAGTGCAGCACTCCCTCAGTACTGACCCTCCGACAGTGCAGCGCTCCCTCAGTACTGCCCCTCTGACAGTGCAGCACTCCCTCAATACTGCCCCTCTGACAGTGCAGCACTCCCTCAGTACTGCCCCTCCGACAGTGCAGCACTCCCTCAGTACTGCCCCTCTGACAGTGCAGCACTCCCTCAGTACTGACCCTCCGACAGTGCAGCACTCCCTCAGTACTGACCCTCCGACAGTGCAGCACTCCCTCAGTACTGCCCCTCTGACAGTGCAGCACTCCCTCAGTACTGCCCCTCTGACAGTGCAGCACTCCCTCAGTACTGACCCTCCGACAGTGCAGCACTCCCTCAATACTGCCCCTCTGACAGTGCAGCACTCCCTCAGTACTGCCCCTCCGACAGTGCAGCACTCCCTCAGTACTGCCCCTCTGACAGTGCAGCGCTCCCTCAGTACTGCCCCTCCGACAGTGCAGCACTCCCTCAGTACTGCCCCTCCGACAGTGCAGCGCTCCCTCATTACTGGCCCTTCAACAGTGCAGCACTCCCTCAGTACTGCCCCTCTGGCAGTGCAGCACTCCCTCAGTACTGCCCCTCTGACAGTGCAGCACTCCCTCAGTACTGCCCATCCGACAGTGCAGCACTCCCTCAGTACTGCCCCTCCGACAGTGCAGCACTCCCTCAATACTGCCCCTCCGACAGTGCAGCACTCCCTCATTACTGCCCCTCTCACAGTGCAGCACTCCCTCAGTACTGCCCCTCTGACAGTGCAGCACTCCCTCAGTACTGCCCCTCAGTACTGCCCATCCGACAGTGTAGCACTCCCTCAGTACTGCCCCTCTGACAGTGCAGCACTCCCTCAGTACTGACCCTCCGACAGTGCAGCACTCCCTCAGTACTGCCCCTCTGACAGTGCAGCACTCCCTCTGTACTGCCCCTCTGACAGTGCAGCACTCCCTCAGTACTGACCCTCTGACAGTGCAGCACTCCCTCAGTACTGACCCTCCGACAGTGCAGCACTCCCTCAGTACTGCCCCTCTGACAGTGCAGCACTCCCTCAGTACTGCCCCTCCGACAGTGCAGCACTCCCTCAGTACTGGCCCTTCAACAGTGCAGCGCTCCCTCAGTACTGCCCCTCCGACAGTGCAGCACTCCCTCAGTACTGACCCTCCGACAGTGCAGCACTCCCTCAGTACTGCCCCTCCGACAGTGCAGCACTCCCTCAGTACTGCCCCTCTGACAGTGCAGCACTCCCTCAGTGCTGCCTCTCTGACAGTGCAGCACTCTCTCAGTACTGCCCCTCCGACAGTGCAGCATTCCCTCAGTACTGCCCCTCTCACAGTGCAGCACTCCCTCAGTACTGACCCTCCGACAGTGCAGCGCTCCCTCAGTACTGCCCCTCTGACAGTGCAGCACTCCCTCAGTACTGCCCCTCCGACAGTGCAGCACTCCCTCAGTACTGCCCCTCCGACAGTGCAGCACTCCCTCAGTACTGACCCTCCGACAGTGCAGCGCTCCCTCAGTACTGCCCCTCTGACAGTGCAGCACTCCCTCAGTACTGCCCCTCAGTACTGCCCCTCCGACAGTGCAGCACTCCCTCAGTACTGCCCCTCCGACAGTGCAGCACTCCCTCAGTACTGACCCTCTGACAGTGCAGCGCTCCCTCAGTACTGCCCCTCCGACAGTGCAGCACTCCCTCAGTACTGCCCCTCCGACAGTGCAGCACTCCCTCAGTACTGCCCCTCCGACAGTGCAGCACTCCCTCAGTACTGCCCCTCTCACAGTGCAGCACTCCCTCAGTACTGCCCCTCCGACAGTGCAGCACTCCCTCAGTGCTGCCCCTCTGACAGTGCAGCACTCCCTCAGTACTGCCCCTCTGACAGTGCAGCACTCCCTCAGTACTGCCCCTCCGACAGTGCAGCACTCCCTCAGTACTGCCCCTCTGACAGTGCAGCACTCCCTCAGTACTGGCCCTTCAACAGTGCAGCGCTCCCTCAGTACTGCCCCTCCGACAGTGCAGCACTCCCTCAGTACTGCCCCTCCGACAGTGCAGCACTCCCTCAGTACTGGCCCTTCAACAGTGCAGCACTCCCTCAGTACTGCCCCTCTGGCAGTGCAGCACTCCCTCAGTACTGCCCCTCTGACAGTGCAGCACTCCCTCAGTACTGCCCATCCGACAGTGCAGCACTCCCTCAGTACTGCCCCTCCGACAGTGCAGCACTCCCTCAATACTGCCCCTCCGACAGTGCAGCACTCCCTCATTACTGCCCCTCTCACAGTGCAGCACTCCCTCAGTACTGCCCCTCCGACAGTGCAGCACTCCCTCAGTACTGCCCCTCCGACAGTGCAGCACTCCCTCAGTACTGGCCCTTCAACAGTGCAGCGCTCCCTCAGTACTGCCCCTCCGACAGTGCAGCACTCCCTCAGTACTGCCCCTCCGACAGTGCAGCACTCCCTCAGTACTGGCCCTTCAACAGTGCAGCACTCCCTCAGTACTGCCCCTCTGACAGTGCAGCACTCCCTCAGTACTGCCCCTCTGACAGTGCAGCACTCCCTCAGTACTGCCCCTCCCACAGTGCTCTTTCCCTCAGTACTGCCCCTCCCACAGTGCTCTTTCCCTCAGTACTGCCCCTCCCACAGTGCTCTCTCCCTCAGTACTGCCCCTCCGACAGTGCAGCACTCCCTCAGTACTGGCCCTTCAACAGTGCAGCGCTCCCTCAGTACTGCCCCTCCGACAGTGCAGCACTCCCTCAGTACTGGCCCTTCAACAGTGCAGCACTCCCTCAGTACTGCCCCTCTGGCAGTGCAGCACTCCCTCAATACTGCCCCTCCGACAGTGCAGCACTCCCTCATTACTGCCCCTCTCACAGTGCAGCACTCCCTCAGTACTGCCCCTCCGACAGTGCAGCACTCCCTCAGTACTGCCCCTCCGACAGTGCAGCACTCCCTCAGTACTGGCCCTTCAACAGTGCAGCGCTCCCTCAGTACTGCCCCTCCGACAGTGCAGCACTCCCTCAGTACTGGCCCTTCAACAGTGCAGCGCTCCCTCAGTACTGCCCCTCCGACAGTGCAGCACTCCCTCAGTACTGCCCCTCTGACAGTGCAGCACTCCCTCAGTACTGCCCCTCTCACAGTGCAGCACTCCCTCAATACTGCCCCTCCGACAGTGCAGCACTCCCTCAGTACTGCCCCTCTGACAGTGCAGCACTCCCTCAGTACTGACCCTCCGACAGTGCAGCACTCCCTCAGTACTGACCCTCCGACAGTGCAGCACTCCCTCAGTACTGCCCCTCTGACAGTGCAGCACTCCCTCAGTACTGCCCCTCTGACAGTGCAGCACTCCCTCAGTACTGACCCTCCGACAGTGCAGCACTCCCTCAATACTGCCCCTCTGACAGTGCAGCACTCCCTCAGTACTGCCCCTCCGACAGTGCAGCACTCCCTCAGTACTGCCCCTCTGACAGTGCAGCGCTCCCTCAGTACTGCCCCTCCGACAGTGCAGCACTCCCTCAGTAATGCCCCTCCGACAGTGCAGCGCTCCCTCAGTACTGGGCCTCCAACAGTGCAGCACTCCCTCAGTACTGCCCCTCTGGCAGTGCAGCACTCCCTCAGTACTGCCCCTCTGACAGTGCAGCACTCCCTCAGTACTGCCCATCCGACAGTGCAGCACTCCCTCAGTACTGCCCCTCCGACAGTGCAGCACTCCCTCAATACTGCCCCTCCGACAGTGCAGCACTCCCTCATTACTGCCCCTCTCACAGTGCAGCACTCCCTCAGTACTGCCCCTCTGACAGTGCAGCACTCCCTCAGTACTGCCCCTCAGTACTGCCCATCCGACAGTGTAGCACTCCCTCAGTACTGCCCCTCTGACAGTGCAGCACTCCCTCAGTACTGCCGCTCCCACATGCAGCACTCCCTCAGTACTGACCCTCCGACAGTGCAGCACTCCCTCAGTACTGCCCCTCTGACAGTGCAGCACTCCCTCAGTACTGCCCCTCTGACAGTGCAGCACTCCCTCAGTACTGACCCTCTGACAGTGCAGCACTCCCTCAGTAGTGACCCTCCGACAGTGCAGCACTCCCTCAGTACTGCCCCTCTGACAGTGCAGCACTCCCTCAGTGCTGCCCCTCCGACAGTGCAGCACTCCCTCAGTACTGGCCCTTCAACAGTGCAGCGCTCCCTCAGTACTGCCCCTCCGACAGTGCAGCACTCCCTCAGTACTGACCCTCCGACAGTGCAGCACTCCCTCAGTACTGCCCCTCCGACAGTGCAGCACTCCCTCAGTACTGCCCCTCTGACAGTGCAGCACTCCCTCAGTGCTGCCTCTCTGACAGTGCAGCACTCTCTCAGTACTGCCCCTCCGACAGTGCAGCACTCCCTCAGTACTGCCCCTCTCACAGTGCAGCACTCCCTCAGTACTGACCCTCCGACAGTGCAGCGCTCCCTCAGTACTGCCCCTCTGACAGTGCAGCACTCCCTCAGTACTGCCCCTCCGACAGTGCAGCACTCCCTCAGTACTGCCCCTCCGACAGTGCAGCACTCCCTCAGTACTGACCCTCCGACAGTGCAGCGCTCCCTCAGTACTGCCCCTCTGACAGTGCAGCACTCCCTCAGTACTGCCCCTCAGTACTGCCCCTCCGACAGTGCAGCACTCCCTCAGTACTGCCCCTCCGACAGTGCAGCACTCCCTCAGTACTGACCCTCTGACAGTGCAGCGCTCCCTCAGTACTGCCCCTCCGACAGTGCAGCACTCCCTCAGTACTGCCCCTCCGACAGTGCAGCACTCCCTCAGTACTGCCCCTCCGACAGTGCAGCACTCCCTCAGTACTGCCCCTCTCACAGTGCAGCACTCCCTCAGTACTGCCCCTCCGACAGTGCAGCGCTCCCTCAGTACTGCCCCTCCGACAGTGCATCACTCCCTCAGTACTGCCCCTCCGACAGTGCATCACTCCCTCAGTACTGGCCCTTCAACAGTGCAGCGCTCCCTCAGTACTGCCCCTCCGACAGTGCAGCACTCCCTCAGTACTGCCCCTCCGACAGTGCAGCACTCCCTCAGTACTGGCCCTTCAACAGTGCAGCACTCCCTCAGTACTGCCCCTCCGACAGTGCAGCACTCCCTCAGTACTGCCCCTCCGACAGTGCAGCACTCCCTCAGTACTGCCCCTCTCACAGTGCAGCACTCCCTCAGTACTGCCCCTCTGACAGTGCAGCACTCCCTCAGTACTGCCCCTCCCACAGTGCTCTTTCCCTCAGTACTGCCCCTCCCACAGTGCTCTCTCCCTCAGTACTGCCCCTCCGACAGTGCAGCACTCCCTCAGTACTGGCCCTTCAACAGTGCAGCGCTCCATCAGTACTGCCCCTCCGACAGTGCAGCACTCCCTCAGTACTGCCCCTCCGACAGTGCAGCACTCCCTCAGTACTGGCCCTTCAACAGTGCAGCACTCCCTCAGTACTGCCCCTCTGGCAGTGCAGCACTCCCTCAATACTGCCCCTCCGACAGTGCAGCACTCCCTCATTACTGCCCCTCTCACAGTGCAGCACTCCCTCAGTACTGCCCCTCCGACAGTGCAGCACTCCCTCAGTACTGCCCCTCCGACAGTGCAGCACTCCCTCAGTACTGGCCCTTCAACAGTGCAGCGCTCCCTCAGTACTGCCCCTCCGACAGTGCAGCACTCCCTCAGTACTGGCCCTTCAACAGTGCAGCGCTCCCTCAGTACTGCCCCTCCGACAGTGCAGCACTCCCTCAGTACTGCCCCTCCGACAGTGCAGCACTCCCTCAGTACTGCCCCTCTGACAGTGCAGCACTCCCTCAGTACTGCCCCTCTCACAGTGCAGCACTCCCTCAATACTGCCCCTCCGACAGTGCAGCACTCCCTCAGTACTGCCCCTCTGACAGTGCAGCACTCCCTCAGTACTGACCCTCCGACAGTGCAGCACTCCCTCAGTACTGACCCTCCGACAGTGCAGCAATCCCTCAGTACTGCCCCTCTGACAGTGCAGCACTCCCTCAGTACTGCCCCTCTGACAGTGCAGCACTCCCTCAGTACTGACCCTCCGACAGTGCAGCACTCCCTCAATACTGCCCCTCTGACAGTGCAGCACTCCCTCAGTACTGCCCCTCCGACAGTGCAGCACTCCCTCAGTACTGCCCCTCTGACAGTGCAGCGCTCCCTCAGTACTGCCCCTCCGACAGTGCAGCACTCCCTCAGTACTGCCCCTCCGACAGTGCAGCGCTCCCTCAGTACTGGGCCTTCAACAGTGCAGCACTCCCTCAGTACTGCCCCTCTGGCAGTGCAGCACTCCCTCAGTACTGCCCCTCTGACAGTGCAGCACTCCCTCAGTACTGCCCATCCGACAGTGCAGCACTCCCTCAGTACTGCCCCTCCGACAGTGCAGCACTCCCTCAATACTGCCCCTCCGACAGTGCAGCACTCCCTCATTACTGCCCCTCTCACAGTGCAGCACTCCCTCAGTACTGCCCCTCTGACAGTGCAGCACTCCCTCAGTACTGCCCCTCAGTACTGCCCATCCGACAGTGCAGCACTCCCTCAATACTGCCCCTCCGACAGTGCAGCACTCCCTCATTACTGCCCCTCTCACAGTGCAGCACTCCCTCAGTACTGCCCCTCTGACAGTGCAGCACTCCCTCAGTACTGCCCCTCAGTACTGCCCATCCGACAGTGTAGCACTCCCTCAGTACTGCCCCTCTGACAGTGCAGCACTCCCTCAGTACTGCCGCTCCCACATGCAGCACTCCCTCAGTACTGACCCTCCGACAGTGCAGCACTCCCTCAGTACTGCCCCTCTGACAGTGCAGCACTCCCTCTGTACTGCCCCTCTGACAGTGCAGCACTCCCTCAGTACTGACCCTCTGACAGTGCAGCACTCCCTCAGTACTGACCCTCCGACAGTGCAGCACTCCCTCAGTACTGCCCCTCTGACAGTGCAGCACTCCCTCAGTACTGCCCCTCCGACAGTGCAGCACTCCCTCAGTACTGGCCCTTCAACAGTGCAGCGCTCCCTCAGTACTGCCCCTCCGACAGTGCAGCACTCCCTCAGTACTGACCCTCCGACAGTGCAGCACTCCCTCAGTACTGCCCCTCCGACAGTGCAGCACTCCCTCAGTACTGCCCCTCTGACAGTGCAGCACTCCCTCAGTGCTGCCTCTCTGACAGTGCAGCACTCTCTCAGTACTGCCCCTCCGACAGTGCAGCACTCCCTCAGTACTGCCCCTCTCACAGTGCAGCACTCCCTCAGTACTGACCCTCCGACAGTGCAGCGCTCCCTCAGTACTGCCCCTCTGACAGTGCAGCACTCCCTCAGTACTGCCCCTCCGACAGTGCAGCACTCCCTCAGTACTGCCCCTCCGACAGTGCAGCACTCCCTCAGTACTGACCCTCCGACAGTGCAGCGCTCCCTCAGTACTGCCCCTCTGACAGTGCAGCACTCCCTCAGTACTGCCCCTCAGTACTGCCCCTCCGACAGTGCAGCACTCCCTCAGTACTGCCCCTCCGACAGTGCAGCACTCCCTCAGTACTGACCCTCTGACAGTGCAGCGCTCCCTCAGTACTGCCCCTCCGACAGTGCAGCACTCCCTCAGTACTGCCCCTCCGACAGTGCAGCACTCCCTCAGTACTGCCCCTCCGACAGTGCAGCACTCCCTCAGTACTGCCCCTCTCACAGTGCAGCACTCCCTCAGTACTGCCCCTCCGACAGTGCAGCACTCCCTCAGTACTGCCCCTCTGACAGTGCAGCACTCCCTCAGTACTGCCCCTCTGACAGTGCAGCACTCCCTCAGTACTGCCCCTCCGACAGTGCAGCACTCCCTCAGTACTGCCCCTCTGACAGTGCAGCACTCCCTCAGTACTGGCCCTTCAACAGTGCAGCGCTCCCTCAGTACTGCCCCTCCGACAGTGCAGCACTCCCTCAGTACTGGCCCTTCAACAGTGCAGCGCTCCCTCAGTACTGCCCCTCCGACAGTGCAGCACTCCCTCAGTACTGGCCCTTCAACAGTGCAGCACTCCCTCAGTACTGCCCCTCTGGCAGTGCAGCACTCCCTCAGTACTGCCCCTCTGACAGTGCAGCACTCCCTCAGTACTGCCCCTCTGACAGTGCAGCACTCCCTCAGTACTGCCCCTCCCACAGTGCTCTTTCCCTCAGTACTGCCCCTCCCACAGTGCTCTCTCCCTCAGTACTGCCCCTCCGACAGTGCAGCACTCCCTCAGTACTGGCCCTTCAACAGTGCAGCGCTCCATCAGTACTGCCCCTCCGACAGTGCAGCACTCCCTCAATACTGCCCCTCTGACAGTGCAGCACTCCCTCAGTACTGCCCCTCCGACAGTGCAGCACTCCCTCAGTACTGCCCCTCTGACAGTGCAGCGCTCCCTCAGTACTGCCCCTCCGACAGTGCAGCACTCCCTCAGTAATGCCCCTCCGACAGTGCAGCGCTCCCTCAGTACTGGGCCTCCAACAGTGCAGCACTCCCTCAGTACTGCCCCTCTGGCAGTGCAGCACTCCCTCAGTACTGCCCCTCTGACAGTGCAGCACTCCCTCAGTACTGCCCATCCGACAGTGCAGCACTCCCTCAGTACTGCCCCTCCGACAGTGCAGCACTCCCTCAATACTGCCCCTCCGACAGTGCAGCACTCCCTCATTACTGCCCCTCTCACAGTGCAGCACTCCCTCAGTACTGCCCCTCTGACAGTGCAGCACTCCCTCAGTACTGCCCCTCAGTACTGCCCATCCGACAGTGTAGCACTCCCTCAGTACTGCCCCTCTGACAGTGCAGCACTCCCTCAGTACTGCCGCTCCCACATGCAGCACTCCCTCAGTACTGACCCTCCGACAGTGCAGCACTCCCTCAGTACTGCCCCTCTGACAGTGCAGCACTCCCTCTGTACTGCCCCTCTGACAGTGCAGCACTCCCTCAGTACTGACCCTCTGACAGTGCAGCACTCCCTCAGTAGTGACCCTCCGACAGTGCAGCACTCCCTCAGTACTGCCCCTCTGACAGTGCAGCACTCCCTCAGTGCTGCCCCTCCGACAGTGCAGCACTCCCTCAGTACTGGCCCTTCAACAGTGCAGCGCTCCCTCAGTACTGCCCCTCCGACAGTGCAGCACTCCCTCAGTACTGACCCTCCGACAGTGCAGCACTCCCTCAGTACTGCCCCTCCGACAGTGCAGCACTCCCTCAGTACTGCCCCTCTGACAGTGCAGCACTCCCTCAGTGCTGCCTCTCTGACAGTGCAGCACTCTCTCAGTACTGCCCCTCCGACAGTGCAGCACTCCCTCAGTACTGCCCCTCTCACAGTGCAGCACTCCCTCAGTACTGACTCTCCGACAGTGCAGCGCTCCCTCAGTACTGCCCCTCTGACAGTGCAGCACTCCCTCAGTACTGCCCCTCCGACAGTGCAGCACTCCCTCAGTACTGCCCCTCCGACAGTGCAGCACTCCCTCAGTACTGACCCTCCGACAGTGCAGCGCTCCCTCAGTACTGCCCCTCTGACAGTGCAGCACTCCCTCAGTACTGCCCCTCAGTACTGCCCCTCCGACAGTGCAGCACTCCCTCAGTACTGCCCCTCCGACAGTGCAGCACTCCCTCAGTACTGACCCTCTGACAGTGCAGCGCTCCCTCAGTACTGCCCCTCCGACAGTGCAGCACTCCCTCAGCACTGCCCCTCCGACAGTGCAGCACTCCCTCAGTACTGCCCCTCCGACAGTGCAGCACTCCCTCAGTACTGCCCCTCTCACAGTGCAGCACTCCCTCAGTACTGCCCCTCCGACAGTGCAGCGCTCCCTCAGTACTGCCCCTCCGACAGTGCATCACTCCCTCAGTACTGCCCCTCCGACAGTGCATCACTCCCTCAGTACTGGCCCTTCAACAGTGCAGCGCTCCCTCAGTACTGCCCCTCCGACAGTGCAGCACTCCCTCAGTACCGCCCCTCCAACAGTGCAGCACTCCCTCAGTACTGGCCCTTCAACAGTGCAGCACTCCCTCAGTACTGCCCCTCCGACAGTGCAGCACTCCCTCAGTACTGCCCCTCCGACAGTGCAGCACTCCCTCAGTACTGCCCCTCTCACAGTGCAGCACTCCCTCAGTACTGCCCCTCTGACAGTGCAGCACTCCCTCAGTACTGCCCCTCCCACAGTGCTCTTTCCCTCAGTACTGCCCCTCCCACAGTGCTCTCTCCCTCAGTACTGCCCCTCCGACAGTGCAGCACTCCCTCAGTACTGGCCCTTCAACAGTGCAGCGCTCCATCAGTACTGCCCCTCCGACAGTGCAGCACTCCCTCAGTACTGCCCCTCCGACAGTGCAGCACTCCCTCAGTACTGGCCCTTCAACAGTGCAGCACTCCCTCAGTACTGCCCCTCTGGCAGTGCAGCACTCCCTCAATACTGCCCCTCCGACAGTGCAGCACTCCCTCATTACTGCCCCTCTCACAGTGCAGCACTCCCTCAGTACTGCCCCTCCGACAGTGCAGCACTCCCTCAGTACTGCCCCTCCGACAGTGCAGCACTCCCTCAGTACTGGCCCTTCAACAGTGCAGCGCTCCCTCAGTACTGCCCCTCCGACAGTGCAGCACTCCCTCAGTACTGGCCCTTCAACAGTGCAGCGCTCCCTCAGTACTGCCCCTCCGACAGTGCAGCACTCCCTCAGTACTGCCCCTCCGACAGTGCAGCACTCCCTCAGTACTGCCCCTCTGACAGTGCAGCACTCCCTCAGTACTGCCCCTCTCACAGTGCAGCACTCCCTCAATACTGCCCCTCCGACAGTGCAGCACTCCCTCAGTACTGCCCCTCTGACAGTGCAGCACTCCCTCAGTACTGACCCTCCGACAGTGCAGCACTCCCTCAGTACTGACCCTCCGACAGTGCAGCAATCCCTCAGTACTGCCCCTCTGACAGTGCAGCACTCCCTCAGTACTGCCCCTCTGACAGTGCAGCACTCCCTCAGTACTGACCCTCCGACAGTGCAGCACTCCCTCAATACTGCCCCTCTGACAGTGCAGCACTCCCTCAGTACTGCCCCTCCGACAGTGCAGCACTCCCTCAGTACTGCCCCTCTGACAGTGCAGCGCTCCCTCAGTACTGCCCCTCCGACAGTGCAGCACTCCCTCAGTACTGCCCCTCCGACAGTGCAGCGCTCCCTCAGTACTGGGCCTTCAACAGTGCAGCACTCCCTCAGTACTGCCCCTCTGGCAGTGCAGCACTCCCTCAGTACTGCCCCTCTGACAGTGCAGCACTCCCTCAGTACTGCCCATCCGACAGTGCAGCACTCCCTCAGTACTGCCCCTCCGACAGTGCAGCACTCCCTCAATACTGCCCCTCCGACAGTGCAGCACTCCCTCATTACTGCCCCTCTCACAGTGCAGCACTCCCTCAGTACTGCCCCTCTGACAGTGCAGCACTCCCTCAGTACTGCCCCTCAGTACTGCCCATCCGACAGTGCAGCACTCCCTCAATACTGCCCCTCCGACAGTGCAGCACTCCCTCATTACTGCCCCTCTCACAGTGCAGCACTCCCTCAGTACTGCCCCTCTGACAGTGCAGCACTCCCTCAGTACTGCCCCTCAGTACTGCCCATCCGACAGTGTAGCACTCCCTCAGTACTGCCCCTCTGACAGTGCAGCACTCCCTCAGTACTGCCGCTCCCACATGCAGCACTCCCTCAGTGCTGACCCTCCGACAGTGCAGCACTCCCTCAGTACTGCCCCTCTGACAGTGCAGCACTCCCTCTGTACTGCCCCTCTGACAGTGCAGCACTCCCTCAGTACTGACCCTCTGACAGTGCAGCACTCCCTCAGTACTGACCCTCCGACAGTGCAGCACTCCCTCAGTACTGCCCCTCTGACAGTGCAGCACTCCCTCAGTACTGCCCCTCCGACAGTGCAGCACTCCCTCAGTACTGGCCCTTCAACAGTGCAGCGCTCCCTCAGTACTGCCCCTCCGACAGTGCAGCACTCCCTCAGTACTGACCCTCCGACAGTGCAGCACTCCCTCAGTACTGCCCCTCCGACAGTGCAGCACTCCCTCAGTACTGCCCCTCTGACAGTGCAGCACTCCCTCAGTGCTGCCTCTCTGACAGTGCAGCACTCTCTCAGTACTGCCCCTCCGACAGTGCAGCACTCCCTCAGTACTGCCCCTCTCACAGTGCAGCACTCCCTCAGTACTGACCCTCCGACAGTGCAGCGCTCCCTCAGTACTGCCCCTCTGACAGTGCAGCACTCCCTCAGTACTGCCCCTCCGACAGTGCAGCACTCCCTCAGTACTGCCCCTCCGACAGTGCAGCACTCCCTCAGTACTGACCCTCCGACAGTGCAGCGCTCCCTCAGTACTGCCCCTCTGACAGTGCAGCACTCCCTCAGTACTGCCCCTCAGTACTGCCCCTCCGACAGTGCAGCACTCCCTCAGTACTGCCCCTCCGACAGTGCAGCACTCCCTCAGTACTGACCCTCTGACAGTGCAGCGCTCCCTCAGTACTGCCCCTCCGACAGTGCAGCACTCCCTCAGTACTGCCCCTCCGACAGTGCAGCACTCCCTCAGTACTGCCCCTCCGACAGTGCAGCACTCCCTCAGTACTGCCCCTCTCACAGTGCAGCACTCCCTCAGTACTGCCCCTCCGACAGTGCAGCACTCCCTCAGTACTGCCCCTCTGACAGTGCAGCACTCCCTCAGTACTGCCCCTCTGACAGTGCAGCACTCCCTCAGTACTGCCCCTCCGACAGTGCAGCACTCCCTCAGTACTGGCCCTTCAACAGTGCAGCGCTCCCTCAGTACTGCCCCTCCGACAGTGCAGCACTCCCTCAGTACTGGCCCTTCAACAGTGCAGCGCTCCCTCAGTACTGCCCCTCCGACAGTGCAGCACTCCCTCAGTACTGGCCCTTCAACAGTGCAGCACTCCCTCAGTACTGCCCCTCTGACAGTGCAGCACTCCCTCAGTACTGCCCCTCTGACAGTGCAGCACTCCCTCAGTACTGCCCCTCCGACAGTGCAGCACTCCCTCAGTACTGCCCCTCCGACAGTGCAGCACTCCCTCAGTACTGCCCCTCTGACAGTGCAGCACTCCCTCAGTACTGCCCCTCTGACAGTGCAGCACTCCCTCAGTACTGCCCCTCCCACAGTGCTCTTTCCCTCAGTACTGCCCCTCCCACAGTGCTCTTTCCCTCAGTACTGCCCCTCCCACAGTGCTCTCTCCCTCAGTACTGCCCCTCCGACAGTGCAGCACTCCCTCAGTACTGGCCCTTCAACAGTGCAGCGCTCCATCAGTACTGCCCCTCCGACAGTGCAGCACTCCCTCAGTACTGCCCCTCCGACAGTGCAGCACTCCCTCAGTACTGGCCCTTCAACAGTGCAGCACTCCCTCAGTACTGCCCCTCTGGCAGTGCAGCACTCCCTCAATACTGCCCCTCCGACAGTGCAGCACTCCCTCATTACTGCCCCTCTCACAGTGCAGCACTCCCTCAGTACTGCCCCTCCGACAGTGCAGCACTCCCTCAGTACTGCCCCTCCGACAGTGCAGCACTCCCTCAGTACTGGCCCTTCAACAGTGCAGCGCTCCCTCAGTACTGCCCCTCCGACAGTGCAGCACTCCCTCAGTACTGGCCCTTCAACAGTGCAGCGCTCCCTCAGTACTGCCCCTCCGACAGTGCAGCACTCCCTCAGTACTGCCCCTCCGACAGTGCAGCACTCCCTCAGTACTGCCCCTCTGACAGTGCAGCACTCCCTCAGTACTGCCCCTCTCACAGTGCAGCACTCCCTCAATACTGCCCCTCCGACAGTGCAGCACTCCCTCAGTACTGCCCCTCTGACAGTGCAGCACTCCCTCAGTACTGACCCTCCGACAGTGCAGCACTCCCTCAGTACTGACCCTCCGACAGTGCAGCACTCCCTCAGTACTGCCCCTCTGACAGTGCAGCACTCCCTCAGTACTGCCCCTCTGACAGTGCAGCACTCCCTCAGTACTGACCCTCCGACAGTGCAGCACTCCCTCAATACTGCCCCTCTGACAGTGCAGCACTCCCTCAGTACTGCCCCTCCGACAGTGCAGCACTCCCTCAGTACTGCCCCTCTGACAGTGCAGCGCTCCCTCAGTACTGCCCCTCCGACAGTGCAGCACTCCCTCAGTACTGCCCCTCCGACAGTGCAGCGCTCCCTCAGTACTGGGCCTTCAACAGTGCAGCACTCCCTCAGTACTGCCCCTCTGGCAGTGCAGCACTCCCTCAGTACTGCCCCTCTGACAGTGCAGCACTCCCTCAGTACTGCCCATCCGACAGTGCAGCACTCCCTCAGTACTGCCCCTCCGACAGTGCAGCACTCCCTCATTACTGCCCCTCTCACAGTGCAGCACTCCCTCAGTACTGCCCCTCTGACAGTGCAGCACTCCCTCAGTACTGCCCCTCAGTACTGCCCATCCGACAGTGTAGCACTCCCTCAGTACTGCCCCTCTGACAGTGCAGCACTCCCTCAGTACTGCCGCTCCCACATGCAGCACTCCCTCAGTACTGACCCTCCGACAGTGCAGCACTCCCTCAGTACTGCCCCTCTGACAGTGCAGCACTCCCTCTGTACTGCCCCTCTGACAGTGCAGCACTCCCTCAGTACTGACCCTCTGACAGTGCAGCACTCCCTCAGTACTGACCCTCCGACAGTGCAGCACTCCCTCAGTACTGCCCCTCTGACAGTGCAGCACTCCCTCAGTACTGCCCCTCCGACAGTGCAGCACTCCCTCAGTACTGGCCCTTCAACAGTGCAGCGCTCCCTCAGTACTGCCCCTCCGACAGTGCAGCACTCCCTCAGTACTGACCCTCCGACAGTGCAGCACTCCCTCAGTACTGCCCCTCCGACAGTGCAGCACTCCCTCAGTACTGCCCCTCTGACAGTGCAGCACTCCCTCAGTGCTGCCTCTCTGACAGTGCAGCACTCTCTCAGTACTGCCCATCCGACAGTGCAGCACTCCCTCAGTACTGCCCCTCTCACAGTGCAGCACTCCCTCAGTACTGACCCTCCGACAGTGCAGCGCACCCTCAGTACTGCCCCTCTGACAGTGCAGCACTCCCTCAGTACTGCCCCTCCGACAGTGCAGCACTCCCTCAGTACTGCCCCTCCGACAGTGCAGCACTCCCTCAGTACTGACCCTCCGACAGTGCAGCGCTCCCTCAGTACTGCCCCTCTGACAGTGCAGCACTCCCTCAGTACTGCCCCTCAGGACTGCCCCTCCGACAGTGCAGCACTCCCTCAGTACTGCCCCTCCGACAGTGCAGCACTCCCTCAGTACTGACCCTCTGACAGTGCAGCGCTCCCTCAGTACTGCCCCTCCGACAGTGCAGCACTCCCTCAGTACTGCCCCTCCGACAGTGCAGCACTCCCTCAGTACTGCGCCTCCGACAGTGCAGCACTCCCTCAGTACTGCCCCTCTCACAGTGCAGCACTCCCTCAGTACTGCCCCTCCGACAGTGCAGCACTCCCTCAGTACTGCCCCTCTGACAGTGCAGCACTCCCTCAGTACTGCCCCTCTGACAGTGCAGCACTCCCTCAGTACTGCCCCTCCGACAGTGCAGCACTCCCTCAGTACTGCCCCTCTGACAGTGCAGCACTCCCTCAGTACTGGCCCTTCAACAGTGCAGCGCTCCCTCAGTACTGCCCCTCCGACAGTGCAGCACTCCCTCAGTACTGCCCCTCCGACAGTGCAGCGCTCCCTCAGTACTGGCCCTTCAACAGTGCAGCACTCCCTCAGTACTGCCCCTCTGGCAGTGCAGCACTCCCTCAGTACTGCCCCTCTGACAGTGCAGCACTCCCTCAGTACTGCCCCTCTGACATTGCAGCACTCCCTCAGTACTGCCCCTCCCACAGTGCTCTCTCCCTCAGTACTGCCCCTCTCACCGTGCGGTACACCCTCAGCGATAAAATAAATGGTTAAAGTGACTATCAGAATGACATGCCAAACATTCCCTGCGTTCAAATGCTTTTACTAAGATGAAAGTACATTGTACTGAATTGTGGTGGACGATCTCGTCACCCCTTCGATGCTTTAAAGCTGCTGCTTGAGGCAGTCTTGGAGCAGATGCACCGGTCCCAGCTCTCCACCTATTGGATGGAAAGACAGTGTTTTCGTTGCACTGTCTGTGAATCCGGGCTTGTACCTGGATTCGAAAACCTCGCGCTGTGCACAATCACCTCAGAATGTAGCATTCGCTCGGGATGGAATTACTCTCCAGCCTCTTGGTGCAGGGGGCAGATGGGTAAATGCTGGCATAAGAATATAAGAAATAGGAGCAGGAGTCGGCCATTCGGCCCCTCGAGCCTGCTCCACCTTTCAATATGATCACGACTGATCTTCGATCTCAACTCCACTTTCCCACCCGATCTCCATATCCCTTGATTCCCCTAGAGCCCAAAAATCTATCGATCCCAGCCTTGAATATACTCAATGACTCAGCATCCACAGCCCTCTGGGGTAGAGAATTCCAAAGATTCACAACCCTCTGAGTGAAGAAATTCCTCCTCATCTCAGTCTTAAATGGCCGACCCCTTATCCTGAGACTATGTCCCCTAGTTCTAGACTCTCCAGCCAGGGGAAACAACCTCTCAGCATCTACCCTGTCAAGCCCCCTCAGAATCTTTTATGTTTCAATGAGATCACCTCTCATTTTTCTAAACTCGAGAGAGTATAGGCCCATTCTACTCAATCTCTCCTCATGGGACAACCCTCTCATCCCAGGAATCAATCTAGTGAACTTTCACTGCACTGCCTCTAAGGCAAGAACATCCTTCCTAAGATAAAGAGACAAAAACTGTACACAATACTCCAGGTGAGGTCTCACCAAAGCCCTGTACAACTGTAGCAAGACTTCCTTATCCTGTACTCCAACCCCTTGCAATAAAGGCCAACATGCCATTTGCCTTCCCAATTGCTTGCTGTACCTGCATGTTAACTTTCTGTGTCACTTGTACGAGGACACCCAAATCTCTCTGAACACCAACATTTAATAGTTTATCACCATTTAAAAAATATTCTGTTTTTCTATTCTCCCTTCCAAAGTGATTAACCTCACATTTCCCCACATTATACTCCATCTGCCACCTTCTTGCCCACTCACTGAACCTGTCTATATCCCTTTGCACACACTCTGGGGGTGATTTTAACCCCCAAGAACGGGTGGGTTGGGGGTGGGTGGGGGTTGAAAATAATTGTTTTTTTTGGGGTCGCAACCGCAAAATTTTCGGACTTTGCATTCCCAGTGGGAAGCCTGGACTTTTACTCACCGACGTTAAACCTGGAAATAAAGCCTGGTTAGGGTCACCACCCAAAAAACAACTATTTTCAACTCCCACCCGTCCCCAACCCACCCGTTCATGGGGTTTAAAATCACCCCCTCTGTGTCCGCCTCACAGCTTACTTTCCCACCTAGCTTTGTATCGCCAGCAAACCTGGATACATTACACTCGGTCCCTTCATCTAAGTCATTGATATAGATTGTAAATAGTTGAGGCCCAAGCACTGATCTTTTATGTATAACTAAGCAGGCAGACGGGGCATTGGTTTAAAATCTCATCCAAAATAAAGCATCCAAAATAATGCCGTATTCACTCATTACTACAGTGAAATGTCAGGCTCGATTATGTGCTCAAGTCTCCTTGGACCCACGACCTACTGACTCAAAGGGCAGAGTGCGAGTGTTGAGCCAGGGCTTCACCAAAGAGGTTATTGTGCCAGATATTACATGGAGACCTGGAATGGACATCATCTGCCTGGACAGCTCTGCTAATGACTGTGAAAGTATCTCCCAGGCTTGTCCAGCCATGTATTTATCAGGTAATTGGCACCATTATAGGAGATATGTGGAAATCATTATATTCAGCATGACGAATGAGGAGAGGCAATATAAACGAAATGGTACAATTTTAAAGGAGATGCAGGAACAGAGAGACCTAGGGGTGTATGTACACAAATCTTTGAAGGTGTCAGGACAGATTGAGAAGACTGTTAAAAAAGCATATTGGATCCTGGGCTTTATTAATAGAGGCCTAGGGGGTGATTTTAACCCCCAAGAATGGGTGGGTTGGGTCACGACTCAATAAACAACTATTTTCAACTCCCACTCGCCCCCAACTCACCCATTCTTGGGGTTTAAAATCACCCCCTATAGAGTGCAAAAACAAGGAAGTTTTGCTAAACCTTTATAAACACTGGTTAGGCCTCAGCTGGAGTATTGTGTTCAATTCTGGGCACCGCACTTTAGGAAGGATGTGAAGGCCCTAGAGAGGGTGCAAAGGAGATTTTTTTTAATTCGTTCACGGGATGTGGGCGTCGCTGGCGAGGCCGGCATTTATTGCCCATCCCTAATTGCCCTTGAGAAGGTGGTGGTGAGCCGCCTTCTTGAACCGCTGCAGTCCAGAGGAGATTTACTAGAATGGTTCCAGGGGAGAGGGACTTCAGTTACGTGGAGAGACTGGAGAAGCTGGGATTGTTCTCCTTGGAACAGAGAAGGTTAACAGAACATTTGATCGAGGTGTTCAAAATCATGAAGGGTTTTGATAGAGTAAATAAGGAGAAACTGTTTCCAGTGGCAGGAGGGTCGGTAACCAGAGGACACAGATTTAAGGTGGTCGGTAAAAGAACCAGAGGCGACATGAGGAAACATTTTTTTACGCAGCGAGTTGTTCTGATCTGGAATTCATTGCCTGAAAGGGCGGTGGAAGCAGATTCAATAATAACTTTCAAAAGGGATTTGGATAAATACTTGAAGGGAAAATGTTTACAGGGCTATGGGGAGTGGGACTAATTAGATTGACTAATTTCAAAGAGCTGGCACAGGCAGGATGGGCCGAACGGCCTCCTTCTGTGCTGTACCATACAACGATACTGTGACAGCAAGGCAGCTGTGTGATGGGCCAATATTTTATCGCATTGCTGGGTTCCCAGTGATAACACACAAGTCACATAGTGAGTTCCTACAGATAATCCCCCTCAACTTTCTTAATAGAAAAGGGTTCTACTAGCTGAATGTTCACACTGTGTGTGGCTGGATGCAAATAATTCTCCCTGTCAGTGTATTTACACTGTAAATATCAGCAGGAAGGTTTCTTGTCATTGTCATCAGTGTGTAGTGACTCAATAAAAAGAATCAACAGAAAGATTTCATCCAGTATGTGTGTAGTGACAATCTAAACACCAGCAGCACTATTCATGTTTGTATTAAATCATTCTGTTTGGAGGCTCTTTCACTCTCATCTCCGAGCCACGTTATTCCTGCCCCACCCACATTCCAGGGGCAATTCAATGGGAAAAGATAAGAAAGGTTTGCATTTATATAGCGCCTTTCACAACCTCAGGACGTCCCAAAGCACTTCACAATCAATGAAGTACTTTTTTGAAGTGTAGTCACTGTTGTAATGTAGGAAACTCGGCAGCCAGTTTGCGCACAGCAAGGTCCCACAAACAGCAATGTGATAATGACCAGATAATCTGGTGTTGCTTGAGGGATAAATATTGGCCAGGGCATGTGGAGAACTCCCCCTGCTCTTCTTCAAATAGTACCATGGGATCTTCTACGTCCACCTGAGAGGGCAGACAGGGCCTCGGTTTAACATCTCATCCGAAAGACGGCACCTCCGACAGCGCTGCACTCCCTCAGTACTGCATTGGATTTTGTGCTTAACTCTCTGGAGTGATGGACTTGAACCCACGACCTTCTGACTCAGAGGTGAGAGTGCCACCCACCGAGCCACAGCTGATAGGCCAATGTAAATAAAAGAAAAATAGCTGGGGTCAAACCGTCTGTTTTCATGTTGGAGTGTTGCTGTTGTGGGGTAGAGGGTCCGTTGGTACCATAGGATAGGGCTCATTGGTATCCCAGGAGAGGCAGCCTGTTACTGGGTGATTGGTACCAGAGGAGAGCCAGCTCATCAATACATCATTGGTGTTGATAAGAAGCTGTTGTTGATGGGTATTGGTGCTGCTATTGAAGGAGTGATATTGGAACATAGGAGCATATAAATACTGTGGCTACAAGAGCAGGTCAGAGGCTGGGTATTCTGCGGTGAGTGACTCACCTCCTGACTCCCCAAAGCCTTTCCACCATCTACAAGGCACAAGTCAGGAGTGTGATGGAATACTCTCCACTTGCCTGGATGAGTGCAGCTCCAACAACACTCAAGAGGCTCGACACCATCCACGATAAAGCAGCCCGCTTGATTGGCACCCCATCCACCACCCTAAACATTCACTCCCTTCACCACCGGCGCACAGTGGCTGCAGTGTGTACCATCCACAGGATGCACTGCAGCAACTCGCCAAGGCTTCTTCGACAGCGCCTCCCAAACCCGCGACCTCTACCACCTAGAAGGACAAGAGCAGGCACATGGGAACAACACCACCTGCACGTTCCCCTCCAAGTCACACACCATCCCGACTTCGAAATATATCGCCGTTCCTTCATCGTCGCTGGGTCAAAACCCTGGAACTCCCTTCCTAATAGCACTGTGGGAGAACCTTCACCACACGGACTGCAGCGGTTCAAGAAGGCGGCTCACCATCACCTTCTCAATGGCAATTAGGGATTGGCAATAAATGCTGGCCTCGCCAGCGACGCCCACATCCCATGAACGAATAAAATGATAAGATCATGGCTGATCTGTGATCTAACTCCATATACCTGCCTTTGGCCCATATCCCTTAATACCTTTGGTTGCCAAAAAGCTATCTATCTCAGATTTAAATTTAGCAATTGAGCTAGTATCAATTGCCGTTTGCGGAAGAGAGTTCCAAACCTCTACAACCCTTTGTGTGTAGATGTATGTAGTAGTTGGATGGACTGGTCTCAGCTCACCCACCAGAGGGGTATCTGCTGTGGTTTGCTTGATATCTTTATCTCATTTTGTCTGAAATCTTGAACCCCATGTTTTTTTCCCTTCCTCTCTCTCTCTCTCTCTCTCTCTCGTTCACTCTCTCCTTATTTCCTCTCTACCCCCCCCTCCCCCACACTACCTCTCACTTTCCTACTGTCTCCATCTTGTTCCCGTTTTCCACACCACCACTGGTATTCCCGTCTATCTCCAGCTGCCTCAGCCTCTCCTCCCTCCCTGTCCCCCCATGACCCTCACCCCCTACTAATCCCATACGGATCCAGCTTTTTGGCCCCTTCTGTCCGACCACTGTCCACTCTCATATCTCCATTTTGCTCCTCCTCTGTTGCTCTCCCCCACCACCGCTGCTCTCCCACCTCCAGGTTACCGCTGCCCCGGCTCTCCTACTCCCTTTCTGTCTTATCACAATCCACACCCTCCTGCGGATATTTTTTTTTAAATCAGGGAAGCGGTTTCGAGTAAACATGGTTGAAGCTGACAGTGAGCTGTCCCAAAGCATCCTGGAGGGGAAAGTCAGCCTCATGGAGGGACAGCTCTTTGTCAAAGCCCCTCACGTTCGGACCTTGAGTGAGCAGTTAGTGATGAGTATGTTCATCCCGAGCAGTGTCCTGGAGCTGGTCTTCACTCTCTGCCGTGCTGCTCCTGGAGCTGGTCTTCACTCTCTGCGGTGCTGCTCCCGGTGTCCCAGAGCTGGTCTTCACTCTCTGCGGTGCTGCTCCCGGTGTCCCAGAGCTGGTCTTCACTCTCTGCGGTGCTGCTCCCGGTGTCCCAGAGCTGGTCTTCACTCTCTGCGGTGCTGCTCCCGGAGCTGGTCTTCACTCTCTGCGGTGCTGCTCCCGGTGTCCCAGAGCTGGTCTTCACTCTCTGCGGTGCTGCTCCCGGTGTCCCAGAGCTGGTCTTCACTCTCTGCGGTGCTGCTCCCGGTGTCCCAGAGCTGGTCTTCACTCTCTGCGGTGCTGCTCCCGGTGTCCCAGAGCTGGTCTTCACTCTCTGCGGTGCTGCTCCCGGTTTCCCAGAGCTGGTCTTCACTCTCTGTGTTGCTGCTCCCGGTGTCCCGGAGCTGGTCTTCACTCTCTGCGGTGCTGCTCCCGGTGTCCCAGAGCTGGTCTTCACTCTCTGCGGTGCTGCTCCCAGTGTCCTGGAGCTGGTCTTCACTCTCTGCGGTGCTGCTCCCAGTGTCCTGGAGCTGGTCTTCACTCTCTGCGGTGCTGCTCCCAGTGTCCTGGAGCTGGTCTTCACTCTCTGCGGTGCTGCTCCCAGTGTCCCAGAGCTGGTCTTCACTCTCTGCGGTGCTGCTCCCAGTGTCCCGGAGCTGGTCTTCACTCTCTGCGGTGCTGCTCCCAGTGTCCCGGAGCTGGTCTTCACTCTCTGCGGTGCTGCTCCCAGTGTCCTGGAGCTGGTCTTCACTCTCTGCCGTGCTGCTCCCGGTGTCCCAGAGCTGGTCTTCACTCTTTGCGGTGCTGCTCCCGGTGTCCTGGAGCTGGTCTTCACTCTCTGCGGTGCTGCTCCTGGAGCTGGTCTTCACTCTTTGCGGTGCTGCTCCCAGTGTCCTGGAGCTGGTCTTCACTCTCTGCCGTGCTGCTCCCGGTGTCCCAGAGCTGGTCTTCACTCTTTGCGGTGCTGCTCCCGGTGTCCTGGAGCTGGTCTTCACTCTCTGCGGTGCTGCTCCTGGAGCTGGTCTTCACTCTTTGCGGTGCTGCTCCCAGTGTCCTGGAGCTGGTCTTCACTCTCTGCCGTGCTGCTCCCGGTGTCCCAGAGCTGGTCTTCACTCTCTGCGGTGCTGCTCCCAGTGTCCTGGAGCTGGTCTTCACTCTCTGCCGTGCTGCTCCCGGTGTCCCAGAGCTGGTCTTCACTCTCTGCGGTGCTGCTCCCGGTGTCCCAGAGCTGGTCTTCACTCTTTGCGGTGCTGCTCCCGGTGTCCCAGAGCTGGTCTTTACTCTCTGCGGTGCTGCTCCCGGTGTCCCAGAGCTGGTCTTTACTCTCTGCGGTGCTGCTCCCGGTGTCCCAGAGCTGGTCTTCACTCTCTGCGGTGCTGCTCCCGGTGTCCCAGAGCTGGTCTTTACTCTCTGCGGTGCTGCTCCCGGTGTCCCAGAGCTGGTCTTCACTCTCTGCGGTGCTGCTCCTGGTGTCCCGGAGCTGGTCTTCACTCTCTGCGGTGCTGCTCCCGGTGTCCCGGAGCTGGTGGGTGCTGGAAGTGCTGTCACTCCCAGTGCTCTGGAGATGGGGGGTGTCGATCGCGTTGCTGGCACCTTGGATGTTTTGACACTTTCGATGGGAAGCCCGACTGCTTCGCTCCTGTTGTCCCTCCTCGTCCGACGCGGGGTACTCCCTGTAGTCCGGGTTGCTCCAGGTTGCAGTGTCGGCAGGAGCCAGGGGAAACAACCTCTCAGCATCTACCCTGTCAAACCCTCTCACGAATCTTATATGTTTCAATGAGATCACCTCTCATTCTTCTAAACTCCAGAGAGTATAGTCCCATTCTACTCAATCTCTCCTCATAGGACAGCCCTCTCACCCCAGGAATTAATCTGGTGAACCTTTCCACCTCCTCTCTCGACCTCCCTCCCCCCCCTCAACTGACTCTGTGTTGTCTTACATCGAGTCCAGGGTGAGCTGCGTCTTCCTCCAGTGTCGAGCTATTGGACTCATTGTTCAGGCCAGAGGCCAGCAGGATGCCTGGGATAACGATGAGATGTTGCTTTTGAAGCATGTGTTGAGCCTTGTTAAAACAGCGTACGAGACTAGTGATGGGGAGGTCAGAGTGGGAATGGGAGGGGAGATAAATTGGCAAGGCACAGGTAGCTCGATCGCACGTGCAGGCAGGATGGAGGAGTTTGGCCAAGCGGTCACCGAGTCTGCATTTGTACCCTACGGATCCCCTAATATAGAGGAGACCACACCGTGATCAGCGAATAGGGTACACTAGATTAGAAGAAACAGAAGTAAATTGCGGTTTCACATGGAAGGACCATTTGGGGCCCTGAACATTGGTGCAGGAGGAGGTGAATGGGCAGGTGTTGCCTTACAGGAACTTACCAGAGGACTATCAGATGGAAGCTGGAGTGTTGGAAGAGTCAACCAGGGTGTCGCAGATGGAGCGATCCCTCGAGATAGTAGAGAAGGGAGGATAGCAGTGGGATTATAATGGAAAATGATCTGGCGAATGGGGAAGCAGGTGGGGTGGAGGGTAAGGACCGGGGGTGGGGTGGGCTCGATCACAGGTATGAGGGGAAGGGGAAAGGGTCAGGACAGAAGAACAGGAAATGCAATGGACAAGGTTTAGGGCCCTGTTGACCAGAACAGAGGGGAATCTTTGGTGGAGGAAAGAAAGAGAACATTTCAGGTGCAGAGGATGGGAGCGGTCAGAGCCGAGGAGATGGGAGCGGTCAGAGCCGAGGAGATGGGAGCGGTCAGAGCCGAGGAGATGGGAGCGGTCAGAGCCGAGGAGATGGGAGCGGTCAGAGCCGAGGAGCTGCGAGTGGTCAGAGCCGAGGAGATGGGAGTGGTCAGAGCCTAGGAGATGGGAGTGGACAGAGCCGAGGAGATGGGAGTGGACAGAGCCGAGGAGATGGGAGTGGTCAGAGCCGAGGAGATGGGAGTGGTCAGAGCCGAGGAGATGGGAGTGGTCCTAGCTGAGGAGATGGGAGTGGTCAGAGCCGAGGAGCTGGGAGTGGTCAGAGCCGAGGAGATGGGAGTAGTCAGAGCCGAGGAGATGGGAGTGGTCAGAGCCGATGAGCTGGGAGTGGTCAGAGCCGAGGAGATGGGAGTGGACAGAGCCGAGGAGATGGGAGTGGTCAGAGCCGAGGAGATGGGAGTGGACAGAGCCGAGGAGATGGGAGTGGACAGAGCCGAGGAGATGGGAGCGGTCAGAGCCGAGGAGATGGGAGTGGTCAGAGCCGATGAGCTGGGAGTGGTCAGAGCCGAGGAGATGGGAGTGGACAGAGCCGAGGAGATGGGAGTGGACAGAGCCGAGGAGATGGGAGCGGTCAGAGCCGAGGAGATGGGAGTGGTCAGAGCCGAGGAGATGGGAGTGGTCAGAGCCGAGGAGATGGGAGTGGTCAGAGCCGAGGAGATGGGAGTGGTCAGAGCCGAGGAGATGGGAGTGGTCAGAGCCGAGGAGATGAGAACGGTCAGAGCCGAGGAGATGGGAGTGGACAGAGCCGAGGAGATGGGAGTGGACAGAGCCGAGGAGATGGGAGTGGTCAGAGCCGATGAGCTGGGAGTGGTCAGAGCCGAGGAGATGGGAGTGGACAGAGCCGAGGAGATGGGAGTGGTCAGAGCCGAGGAGATGGGAGTGGACAGAGCCGAGGAGATGGGAGCGGACAGAGCCGAGGAGATGGGAGCGGTCAGAGCCGAGGAGATGGGAGCGGTCAGAGCCGATGAGCTGGGAGTGGTCAGAGCCGAGGAGATGGGAGTGGACAGAGCCGAGGAGATGGGAGTGGACAGAGCCGAGGAGATGGGAGCGGTCAGAGCCGAGGAGATGGGAGTGGTCAGAGCCGAGGAGATGGGAGCGGTCAGAGCCGAGGAGATGGGAGTGGTCAGAGCCGAGGAGATGGGAGTGGTCAGAGCCGAGGAGATGGGAGTGGTCAGAGCCGAGGAGATGAGAACGGTCAGAGCCGAGGAGATGGGAGTGGACAGAGCCGAGGAGATGGGAGTGGACAGAGCCGAGGAGATGGGAGCGGTCAGAGCCGAGGAGATGGGAACGGTCAGAGCCGAGGAGATGGGAGTGGACAGAGCCGAGGAGATGGGAGTGGTCAGAGCCGAGGAGATGGGAACGGTCAGAGCCGAGGAGATGGGAGTGGACAGAGCCGAGGAGATGGGAGTGGACAGAGCCGAGGAGATGGGAGCGGTCAGAGCCGAGGAGATGGGAACGGTCAGAGCCGAGGAGATGGGAGTGGACAGAGCCGAGGAGATGGGAGTGGTCAGAGCCGAGGAGATGGGAACGGTCAGAGCCGAGGAGATGGGAGCGGTCAGAGCCGAGGAGATGGAGAAACTGACAGAAAGGGATGGAGTCTTTACAGGATGTGAGATGGGAAGAAGCATACTCCAGTTAGCTGTGGGAGTTGGCGGGCTTGCAGTAGACGTCAGTGGAAAGCCCATCGCCGGAGACAGAGAGTAGTCCAGGAAGGGAAGAGATGGACCATGCGAAGGTGAGGGGTGGGTGAAAATTGGAATTATAGTTAATTCAACTCTCAAGATCGGAGCAAGAGCGAGAAGCAGCACCACACAGTCCGTGTAATGAAAGCAGAGCTCAGGGAGGGGGTTTGGATGGGACTGGAACCGGGTTCAACATAACCTACAAAAAGACAAGCATTGCTGGGCCCCGTGCCCATTTACACAGTGACACCTTTTATCGGGGGGAAGTGAGTGGAGTTTTTCAGGGTGAGGGTAAGTTCAGCCAGGCAGAAGGGGATGGTGGTGGATTGGGACTGATTGGCCTGCTGTTCAAAGAAGAGGCATCAGAATTTCAGACTGGCCTTGTGAGGCCTTGTGAGGGATGCAGGCGCAGAGAGGCCTTATATCCATAGTGAAAAGAAAATGATTGGGGCCGCAAAATCTAAAATCATTTAAGTGGCACAAAGGTGTCAGAGTAGTCTCCTATAGGTTGGTAGGGCCTGGACAAGGAGAGAAAGAGATAGGTCAAAATAGGAGGAAATTGTTTCAGCGGGACAGGAGTAGGCTGGAACGATCAGACAATTGGGAAAGGTGTGTTTCGTACCTTAGGGAGGAGGTGGAAACGGGCTTGACCGAGTTGGGGAAGGATGAGGTTCAAGGCAATGGGGAGAAAGATCACCAGAAGAGATGAGACCAATCACAGTCTGGGAAATAATGGCTTGGGGTCATGGTCCAAATGGAGATCGGAATTGTTCGAGTTGGCGTTTGGTCTGAGCAAGTTGGAGATCCTTCTACCAACCAACAGTGGCGCCTACATCTCAGCAGGTTTGATATTGATGTTGGGGTTAGAATTGAGGGAAGGGAGAGATGCAAGTGAAGAGGGAGATCAATTAGAGCAAGGGCAACTCTCGCTGAGAAGATCGAGAGATGGCAAGACTCCCGAGTAAGGTCGACTGCCCTCCAGGATTGTCCTGGATTCTGGTGAATTAAAGATTGATCTCCTGGACACTGCTGTGAGTAGCCCGGGAGAAAAATAACAGGGGCATTAAAAAATTGTGTATTATTTTTCATTTTCTTTGAACACTTTTGTTTATTAGTTATAAAAATGGTGGAGATGGGGAAAAAGGCTGTTTGACCGGGTGGGGCAGTTGGAGACCGGAGGTCATGTGATGAAACCCACCAGAGTTGGCAACCTGACGCCAGAGAGAGGTCCAGGAGGATAGAGAGGGATGGAGGCAGAAGACAGGGTCAGATGTACGATGGGGACCCGACCTGTGCTGGACTGGGTCTGTGAGACAGTGAGGAGGATCCCAACATCACTGGGTTTTAAATTGATGAGGGTGTGTGATTGGTATTGGAGGCTACAGTGTATGATACCCAGTGGTGGTGCACCGTGGGATACCCAGTGCCCGTGTCGCCGTGGGATACCCAGTGCCCGTGTTGCCGTGGGATACCCAGTGCCCGTGTCGCCGTGGGATACCCAGTGGTGGTGCACCGTGGGATACCCAGTGCCCGTGTCGCCGTGGGATACCCAGTGCCCGTGTCGCCGTGGGATACCCAGTGCCCATGTCGCCGTGGGATACCCAGTGCCCGTGTCACCGTGGGATACCCAGTGGTGGTGCACCGTGGGATACCCAGTGCCCGTGTCGCCGTGGGATACCCAGTGCCCGTGTCGCCGTGGGATACCCAGTGCCCATGTCGCTGTGGGATACCCAGTGCCCGTGTCGCCGTGGGATACCCAGTGCCCATGTCGCCGTGGGATACCCAGTGCCCATGTCGCCGTGGGATACCCAGTGCCCGTGTCGCCGTGGGATACCCAGTACCCGTGTCGCCGTGGGATACCCAGTGCCCGTGTCGCCGTGGGATACCCAGTGCCCGTGTCGCCGTGGGATACCCAGTGCCCGTGTCGCCGTGGGATACCCAGTGCCCGTGTCGCCGTGGGATACCCAGTGCACGTGTCGCCGTGGGATACCTAGTGCACGTGTCGCCGTGGGATACCCCGTGCCCGTGTCGCCGTGGGATACCCAGTGCCCTGTCGTTATGGGATACCCAGTGCCCGTGTCGCCGTGGGATACCCAGTGGCAGTGTCATCATAGGATACCCAGTGGCAGTGTCACCATGGGATACCCAGTGCCCGTGTCGCCGTGGGATACCCAGTGGCAGTGTCATCATAGGATACCCAGTGGCAGTGTCACCATGGGATACCCAGTGCCCGTGTCGCCGTGGGATACCCAGTGGCAGTGTCATCATGGGATACCCAGTGCTCATGTCGCCGTGGGATACCCAGTGCCCATGTCGCCGTGGGATACCCAGTGCCCATGTCGCCGTGGGATACCCAGTGGCGGTGTCGCCGTGGGATACCCAGTGCCCGTGTCGCCGTGGGATACCCAGTGCCCGTGTCGCCGTGGGATACCCAGTGGCAGTGTCGCCGTGGGATACCCAGTGCCCGTGTCGCCGTGGGATACCCAGTGGCGGTGTCGCCGTGGGATACCCAGTGCCCGTGTCGCCGTGGGATAACCAGTGGCAGTGTCGCCGTGGGATACCCGGTGCCAGTGTCGCCGTGGGATACCCAGTGCTCGTGTCGCCGTTGGATACCCAGTGGTGATGTCGCCATGAGATACCCGGTGCCCTGTCGTTATGGGATACCCGGTGCCCTGTCGTTATGGGATACCCAGTGCCCTGTCGTTATGGGATACCCAGTGCCCTGTCGTTATGGGATACCCAGTGCCCTGTCGTTATGGGATACCCAGTGCCCGTGTCGCCGTGGGATACCCAGTGCCCTGTCGTTATGGGATACCCGGTGCCCTGTCGTTATGGGATACCCAGTGCCCTGTCGTTATGGGATACCCGGTGCCCTGTCGTTATGGGATACCCAGTGCCCTGTCGTTATGGGATACCCGGTGCCCTGTCGTTATGGGATACCCGGTGCCCTGTCGTTATGGGATACCCGGTGCCCTGTCGTTATGGGATACCCAGTGCCCATGTTGCTGTGTGTGCAGGAAATCCCGCTCCCAGCTCTGCCTGATTGGCTGGCACCTGTGATTGACATTTCACAGGTGGGCGGGTTTGAGTGCCAGCGCTGCCCCTGATTGGCCTCTGATGATGTCAGTGCTCTCTGATTTTCTCTGCCCCTTTTTTTGCTGCAGGTTCAGTTCCTGCCTGCGTCTGCAAACAAAGTGAGAGGAGTGGAGATGGTGAGTGAAGGAATGGGGTTTGTGCAGATTTTATACAGTAAAATACCCATTAATGTTCAGGCAGTCTGAATATCCTGTGGGGAAACAGGAAGGGAACAGAAATGCCCCTTGAGCTGTGAGAGGATCCAGCTGAGAGGCCTGTTTACTCAGTGCTTTGTACTGAACTGTTTGGCTGGGGCTGAGTGTTGGATATTGGATGTGTTTATCGGAAGCTGGGATTTGTACACAGCATTTCCCTTCCGATTTACAGGCTGAGTTTTGTTCATGGGTCATTGCTGATAATGAGACGGTGAGGTGTGATTATCTGGGAGGTGCAGAGTGTCTGAGGATTCTTATAGATTTCCTGTCTGTGATGAGAATCCATTGCTAGTGAGAGCCATTCTCTCTGAGGGCTCCTGCTGTAATGAAGTCTGATGTTGTCTAGTTTCTTGTAAATAAGTCTGTTTAAGAACCAGGTCAGGCCTGGGCCTGGTCATGACACCCATCCCACACCAACACGGTTGACTGTTAACTGCTCTCTGAAGGGGTGTCGTGAACCACTCAGTTGTACCAGGGATGGGCGATAAATGCCAGTCTTGCCAGTGACGCCGAAATCCCGAGAAACAGAAATAGCCGGGGAAACACAGCAGGCCAGTCGGCACCTGCAGGGCGAACCGGCAGACGGTGTTGTAGCTTTTTTTGGTTCAGGTTTCCAGCATTTGCAAAATTTTGCTTTTTATTAATTTGTGCTGTCGATTTTTTCCGAGGGCAGTTTAACGGGTTTTGTTCCGATGTGTTTGATTGGCAGCTCTTTTCCAATTCAGCGGCCAGTTCTTTAAATTCTGCTCCTGTTCCCTGTTAGCAGCCTGTCTCTTTCAAATCAGCGACTAGCTTTTGCAGAGAGTTTCAGCGATGTTAGAGAGTTCGTCAGATTGCATAGATGGTGAGAAAAATAAAAGAACCACTCTGTAAGGAATGACTGATTTCTCGTTTTAGCGCAGGAGAGAGGTGCTAGTTATTATTTTTACCACACGAGGAACTGACTGAGGTAAACAACTCCTGTAAAATATATTGTCAATGTTACTATTCACCTATCCTATTACTGTTTGACAGTTAAAGCCTAAGACAAGGTGCAGTGTAGTATTACACTCCCATCGTTCGAAGACGAGGAGGGTTCTGTGACGATATGGGATCGGACCGGTCACTGAAATCATCTGAGAAGGGGTCTCTGTTCATTACCTGGGCATGGTATGAATTTTACCCAGATATCAGGGCAAGTGAAAATCCTCTCTGGGACAGAGGGAGTGAGAACGCACCTACAATCTGAAGCAAAGTCAAAGATATCTAGAGTATGAAAGGTACAAGAAACCCAAAAATAAATCAAGAGGGAGTGTGGAATTTCCAGCCCTTAACGCAGGAGCCATTAGTTTGATCAAATCAAATTTAATCACCAGTTATAAGGATGAAATGGTATAAATAGTTTCTTGCAGGCGATTGCATTGGTAATGGAGAAAAAACATTGCTCAGGATTGAGTGAGTTCGGCAGAAAACCTGAGACCTTCACTCAGTGGGACTGAGGGATACGGACATGGCAAGGTGGCCGCAGCAGGACTGAGGGATATGGGCGGGGAAGCTGAGACCCTCACTCAGTGGGACTGAGGGATATGGGCGGGGAAGCTGAGACCCTCACTCAGTGGGACTGAGGGATATGGGCAGGAAAACTGGGACCCTCACTCAGTGGGACTGAGGGATATGGACAGGGAAACTGGGACCCTCACTCAGTGGGACGGAGGGATATGGGCAGGGAAACTGAGACCCTCACTCAGTGGGACGTAGGGATATGGGCGGGGAAACTGAGACCCTCACTCAGTGGGACGGAGGGATATGGGCGGGGAAACTGGGACCCTCACTCAGTGGGACGGAGGGATATGGGCAGGGAAACTGAGACCCTCACTCAGTGGGATGGAGGGATATGGACATCGCAAGGGGGTCTCAGTGGGACTGAGGGATATGGGCAGGGAAACTGAGACCCTCACTCAGTGGGACTGAGGGATATGGGCAGGGAAACTGAGACCCTCACTCAGTGGGACGGAGGGATATGGGCGGGGAAACTGGGACCCTCACTCAGTGGGACGGAGGGATATGGGCAGGGAAACTGAGACCCTCACTCAGTGGGATGGAGGGATATGGACAGGGAAACAGACCCTCACTCTGGGACTGAGGGATATGGGCAGGGAAACTGAGACCCTCACTCAGTGGGACTGAGGGATATGGGCAGGGAAACTGAGACCCTCACTCAGTGGGACTGAGGGATGTGGACATCGCAAGGGGGTCTCAGTGGGACTGAGGGATATGGGCAGGGAAACTGAGACCCTCACTCAGTGGGACTGAGGGATATGGGCAGGGAAACTGAGACCCTCACTTAGTGGGACTGAGGGATGTGGACATCGCAAGGGAGTCTCAGTTGGACCGAGTGATATGGGCAGCACAGGGGTGCCTCAGTTGGACCGAGTGATATGGGCAGCACAGGGGTGCCTCAGTTGGACCGAGTGATATGGGCAGCACAGGGGTGCCTCAGTTGGACCGAGTGATATGGGCAGCACAAGGGAGTCTCAGTTGGACCGAGTGATATGGGCAGCACAGGGGTGCCTCAGTTGGACCGAGTGATATGGGCAGCACAAGGGGGTCTCAGTTGGACCGAGTGATATGGGCAGCACAAGGGTGCCTCAGTTGGACCGAGTGATATGGGCAGGCAGCATGGCAGCTGAGACCCTTCCTTCTTCACTCTCCTCTTCATTTGAAGATTTGTAGTTTGGTTACCGAAGGCGTGGCTCATAGTGAGTGTGGGGAAATGTCAGTGGGCATGGTTGAGGTGCTGTATTGTGTGGGTGGAATTGGAGAGGACACATCATTCAGCCAGTCCAGATTACACTCGAGAGTTGTGGTCTCCACTGATGTATCTAGCAGGGGTAAAGGGGGTCACACAGCTTGTGGCGAACATTCAAGCCACAAGCCGTTGTTGTACTCAATGATTGGGAAGAAACTTATTGTCATGTGGACATTGTACAGATTGTAGCTGTAAATCTGCCCTTTTCACAATCCACTGACTTGGTTAAATTCAGCATGGGACAAAACTGCTGCTTTCCGACAGTGAGCACTGAATTACAAGTGTGTGACTCTCACATCGCCCATCGCAGAGATGAAGCGAATGGGAATATAGATAGGTTATCTCGTCAGTGGAGAGTCATGGCTAGACAGCAATCCTCAAAAACCCCTTCAAAGGGGGAGCAGTAATGTGACAAAAGCCACGGTACTGTCATTATATAAAGAACTGACAGCTTATCAATATTCTCTTCATGTCCACATCAATTTGATAGCGATTTCTGACACTAATTTTAGAGTTTGAAAATAACTAGGCACACTTTACACAAACAAGTGCCTCCTTACTCTGATACTGTTCGTAAACTGCACTCAATTGGTAACTCAAAGCCTGGGATCCAGAGAGCTACGTGACGAGGGAGAGATGGTGAAGGAAAGATAGTGGTGATATGTAGGTGAAGGACAAGGACTGAGGGAGTATGACCGGGGGTGGTACTGAGCCTTACTGGACAGTCAAATGCAGCTTTTCTCCATAGTCTGTGCTGAGTTAGTTAATTGAACCGGATTGGTCATTACTGGGGTCCTTGAACTAGGAAAGGGGGAATTGAAACCAGTGTGTGTCCCCGATCACTATCCTGTGACCCCTGCTGGAAAGAGTGAGTGTCGAGGGAGAGCAGTATGAGGTTTGGTTCTGATGAGCCCCATGGTTGAATAACCTGCAGACTCTCACTGAGGGGCAATCTCCTTCAGCAAAGGAGAGAGAGAGAGGATTGGAGAAAAAGTGATTATTTTTAAAATTGTTTTCCAGAAAACCCGTGCCGTATTAAACCACAATTTGTACCGAGAATACTGGGAGGATTTAAACCACAGACACATCCTGACCATCACCCAAGGAACAATTCCACAGTAATTCCAACTCGGGCGGGAGAACTCTGGCATGTTATCGAAGCTGAAACTGGTGAGCGATACCGAGTGGCCCCTCAAAGCCCACGTCTCGAGGCTCGGCTGTGGGCGGCTGTTTACAGGTGGGGCTGGTGAGCACTTCGTCAAGTTGTCCAATCAGTGAATCTCACGGTCGGCAAAGATCCTGTAACGCTGACATTCTGACAGAGGTGGAGAGGCTGTTCGACCATGAGGTGCGTGAGAAGGGCCTCCTGCTAAACACGCCTGCACAGGACGAAGCATTTCAAGGGTAAGGTTTTTGACGAAGCCTTAGTGCGACTGTTGTGCGTCCTGTGACACAAGGGCGGCTACATGGGGGAGAAACCGTACAAGTGTGACGTGTGTAACAAGGGCTTCGCGCAGTCATACACCCTCCAGGTCCACCAACGTGCCCACAGAGGGGACAAACCGTTCAAGTGCGAGATCTGCGGCAAAGCGTTTGTGACGTCCGTGGGCCTCCTGGAACATCACCGCACCCACACGGGCGAGAGACCGTTCCGCTGCGAGGTTTGTGGCAGAACCTTTGTGAAGTCGTCTCGCCTCCGGGAACACCAGCGCACCCACACGGGGGAGAAACCGTTCAAGTGCGAGGTGTGCGAGCAGGCTTTCACGCAGTTGGCGTTCCTCGTCAGTCACCGGCGTGTCCACACGGGGGAGAAGCCTTTCAAGTGTCAGGTGTGTGAGAAGTCCTTCACCCAGTCGTCGACTCTCCTGCAACACCGGCGGATCCACACGGGGGAGAAACCGTTCAAGTGCGAGGTCTGCGGCAAAGCCTTCTCACGGTCACTGTGCCTCGTGGAACACCAGCGTATCCACACGGGGGAGAAACCGTTCAGGTGCGAGGTCTGCGACAAAGGTTTTGCAAAGTCGACGCAGCTGCTGATACACCAGCGTATCCACACCGGGGAGAAGCCGTTCAGGTGCGAGGTTTGCGAGAAAGCCTTTACGCAGCTGATATTTCTCCAGGTCCACCAGCGCACTCACACGGGGGAGAGGCCGTTCAAGTGCGAGGTGTGTAAGAAAGCTTTCACACAGTCGTCAAACCTCCAGGTCCACCAGCGCACTCACACGGGGGAGAGGCCGTTCAAGTGCGAGGTGTGTAAGAAAGCTTTCACACAGTCCTCAAACCTCCGGGTGCACCAGCGTATCCACACCGGGGAGAAGCTGTTCAGGTGCGAGGTTTGCGAAAAAGCCTTCACGCAGCTGATATTTCTCCAGGTCCACCAGCACACCCACACGGGGGAGAAACCGTTCAAGTGCGAGGCTTGTGACAAAGCTTACACACAGTTACCAAACCTCCGGGCGCATCAGCGCACCCACACAGGAGAGAGACCGTTCAGGTGCGAGGTGTGTGAGAAAGCTTTTGTACGATCATCTTCCCTTCTGGTACATCAGCGCACCCACACAGGGGAGAAACCGTTCAGGTGCGAGGTTTGCGATAAGGCCTTTACTCAGTCATCCTCGCTTCTGGTGCATCAGCGCACGCACAGGTGAGAACTAGTTAAAGTGTGAGGTTTGCAACGAAGCCGCCTTGTGTTCTCGGAGTCTCCAGAAAGACCAGCACTCCCCACGGGCCAGGAGCCAATCGAAGTGCTCTAACCGTCCAGACCTTCGGCGAGCTGTCCGAGTTTCTTATTGGCCCTGCCCACAGGTGAGCAGTGGTTCCAGTGCGCCATCTCAAATTTCAGAAGCGTCTCCAACCTCTCCCGCCATCAGTATACATCCACAGGGTGAGCAACTGTGAAGGTGCACTATTTTCAACAAGGCTGTTTAGCAGCGTGAAGACGTCACACCAGTACATCCACAGAGAGAAGCAGCTATTCCAGACTGAAGACCCTCCTGAGGCAGCAATGTGTCCACACAGGCTGAGAATCCTTCCAGTGCAGCATCTGCACAAGTGATTCGCACACTCTGACTTTGGGCAAGAAACCGATCAAATCTCCCATGTGTTGGAAAGGCTCCAACTGCTGATCCACCAACACAAGCACGAGGGCGGCGGTCTCTCCCGGAGCGCGGGGGGGCGGCGGTCTCTCCCGGAGCGCGCGGGGGGGCGGCGGTCTCTCCCGGAGCGCGCGGGGGGCGGCGGTCTCTCCCGGAGCGCGCGGGGGGCGGCGGTCTCTCCCGGAGCGCGGGGGGGGCGGCGGTCTCTCCCGGAGCGCGCGGGGGGCGGCGGTCTCTCCCGGAGCGCGCGGGGGGGGCGGCGGTCTCTCCCGGAGCGCGCGGGGGAGGCGGCGGTCTCTCCCGGAGCGCGCGGGGGGCGGCGGTCTCTCCCGGAGCGCGCGGGGGGCGGCGGTCTCTCCCGGAGCGCGCGGGGGGCGGCGGTCTCTCCCGGAGCGCGCGGGGGCGGCGGTCTCTCCCGGAGCGCGGGGGGGGCGGCGGTCTCTCCCGGAGCGCGCGGGGGGCGGCGGTCTCTCCCGGAGCGCGCGGGGGCGGCGGTCTCTCCCGGAGCGCGGGGGGGGCGGCGGTCTCTCCCGGAGGCAGTAGTAGGGTCACTTAGCCTTGACATCTCTGGGCCAGGGAGGGGGAAAGTCAGTCACTGAAAGTGAAAGAGATACAGACAATGTTAGAGAAAAACCCCATCGAAAATGAAACCCGGGCAATGGCTGGAAGGAGACCGTTCAATGCTCCCAGTGACCATTTGTTGTTTCATTCTTACCTCTCTCTCTTACCCCTCCCCCCTGCCCATATTCTCCTCTCCCCTACTGAAGGAGCAGCCTCTTGCCCAGGCAGGGCCTGTCTTTCAGTACTTCACCCACACTGATGGTGAACGATTACCCACACTGCGATGATGAAGATAGCACTCCGTGTAGTGGGGGAAGGCCTTTAAGAGTACGTCCAATGTGACGTATCACCATCGTGCCCACAGCAGATTAAAGCTTTCAACCCAGTAGTGACCGCACCGAAGAAGTCATGTTGAGCACTAAGTAGCTTTTAATGGTCGCGATTTTATGTTAAAGGGGATAACAACTTTGGGTAAAACTTTCTGCAGCTTCTGAAACTGTAGCTTTGTGATATTTCCATTTTTCTCCCAGGTTTACCTTCCATTCTCCCCTCTCCCTGCGGTTCAGCCCCACGGCCCTGGCAGTGTCCCAGGTGGGTAAAAGCCTTGCCTGGTCTCGTACTGTTTAAATTAGCTGGAGGCATCAAGCAGATTTCATCCTGCAGAGATTTTCTGTGAGAGGAAATGGCAGCTCTTTGGGAGAGGGGATCTTACGTTACTACGGTCTGCTTTTATTTCTTTGTAACCTGCTTTCCACCCCATTTTACAGGGGGCTCCCTGCCTCATGGACCCTGTGAACTGCAAGTTGTGCTGCTGTGTTTCTCGTGTTTTGGCCTTGAAGGAGGCCACAGCGCTCGAGAGCAGGCTCTGTGCTGGAATTTGAATTGCTCCTGCCTCTCCACTTCACACCGGTGCAGATGTGAACATCCCGCAATGGAGCAGAATCCTTGAAAATGGGGTCTGTTTTAAAACCGGCGGCTGTCCGCAGAGGAGGCTGAGGATGGGGTCACTTCATAGCTCCAAAACGCTGTGCCAAGGCATGTGGAGATACAGGTTCACGGATGCATTCGCCTTCATGGACATGATCTCAGACCAGCTGCTGAGCGAAGGGCCTGAATAGCGACAAGCTACAGGGAGGGAGGGGATATCAAAGGACTTTGCTGCCGTCCTCAGAATGTTACTTGCCACTTATCAGCCCAAGCCTGGATGTTGTCCAGGTCTTGCTGCATGCGGGCTCGGACTGCTTCATTATCTGAGGGGTTGCAAATGGAACTGAACACTGTGCAATCAACAGCGAACATCCCCATTTCTGACCTTATGATGGAGGGAAGGTCATTGATGAAGCAGCTGAAGATGGTTGGGCCTAGGACACTGCCCTGAGGAACTCCTGCAGCAATGCCCTGGGGCTGAGATGATTGGCCTCCAACAACCACTCCCATCTTCCTTTGTGCGAGGTATGATTCCAGCCACTGGAGAGTTTTCCCCCTGATTCCCATTGACTTCAGTTTTACTAGGGCTCCTTGGTGCCACACTCGGTCAAATGCTGCCTTGATGTCAAGGGCAGTCACTCCCACCTCACCTCTGGAATTCAGCTCTTTTGTCCATGTTTGGACCAAGGTTGTAATGAGGTCTGGAGCCGAGTGGTCCTGGCGGAACCCAAACTGAGCATCAGTGAGCAGGTTATTGGTGAGTAAGTGCCGCTTGATAGCACTGTCGACGACACCTTCCATCACTTTGCTGATGATTGAGAGTAGACTGATGGGGCGGTAATTGGCCGGATTGGATTTGTCCTGCTTTTTGTGGACAGGACATACCTGGGCAATTTTCCATATTGTCGGGTAGATGCCAGTGTTGTAGCTGTACTGGAACAGCTTGGCTAGAGGCGCGGCTAGTTCTGGAGCACAAGCCTTTAGCACTACAGCTGGGATGTTGTTGGGGCTCATAGCCTTTGCTGTATCCAGTGCACTCAGCCGTTTCTTGATATCATGTGGAGTGAATCGAATTGGCTGAAGACTGGCTTCCTGTGATGGTGGGGATATCGGGAGGAGGCCAAGATGGATCGTCCACTCAGCACTTCTGGCTGAAGATGGTTGCAAACGCTTCAGCCTTGTCTTTTGCACTCACATGCTGGACTCTGCCATCATTGAAGGTGGGGATGTTCACGGAGCCTCCTCCTCCCGTTAGTTGTTTAATTGTCCACCACCATTCACGACTGGATGTGGCAGGACTGCAGAGCTTTGATCTGATCCGTTGGTTGTGGAATCGCTTAGCTCTGTCTATAGCATGTTGCTTCCACTGTTTAGCATGCATGTAGTCCTGAGTTGTAGCTTCATCAGGTTGGCATCTCATTTTCAGGTACGCCTGGTGCTGCTCCTGGCATGCTCTTCTACACTCCTCATTGAACCAGGGTTGATCCCCTGGCTTGTTGGTAATGGTAGAGTGAGGAATATGCCGGGCCATGAGGTTACAGATTGAGCTGGAATATAATTCTGCTGCTGCTGATGGCCCACAGTGCCTCATGGATGCCCAGTTTTGAGCTGCTAGATCTGTTCTGAATCTATCCCATTTAGCATGGTGGTAATGCCACACAACACGTTGGATGGTGTCCTCAGTGCGAAGACGGGACTTTGTCTCCACGAGGACTGTGCGGTGGTCACTCCTACCAATACTGTCATGGACAGATGCATCTACGACAGGTAGATTGGTGAGGACGAGATCAAGTTGGTTTTTCTCTCGTGTTGGTTCGCTCACCACCTGCCGCAGGCCCAGTCTGGCAGCCATGTCCTTCAGGACTCGGCCAGCTCGGTCAGTAGTGGTGCTATCGAGCCACTCTTGGTGATGGACATTGAAGTCTCCCACCCAGAGTGCATTCTGTGCCCTTGCTACCCTCAGTGCTTCCTCCAAGTGGTGCTCAACATGGAGGAGGACTGATTCATCAGCTGAGGGAGGACGGTAGGTGGTAATCAGCAGGAGGTTTCCTTGCCCATGTTTGACCTGATGCCATGAGATTTCATGGGGTCCGGAGTCAATGTTGAGGACTCCCTCCTGACTGTATATTACTGTACCGCCACCTCTGGTGGGTCTGGCCTGCCGATGGTTTGCCTTTGTTGTGTCCGATGCTGGGTGCTCCATCCGGTTTTATTCTTATTATGACTTTGTTTAGCGAGATTGTACAACTGAGTGGCTTGCTAGGCCATTTCAGAGGGCGATTAAGAATCAACCACATTGCTGTGGGTCTGGAGTCACATATAGACCAGACCGGGTAAAGACGGCAGGTTTCCCTCCCTAAAGGAAGGAAATTCATTCGTGAACCAGATGGGTTTTTACGACAATCCGGTAGTTTCATGGCCACCATTAGTGATGCTAGTTTTTTTTATTCCAGATTTTATTTAATTAATTGAATTTAAATTCCCCAGCTGCCGTGGTGGGATTTGAACTCATGACTCCAGATTATTAGTCCAGTAACGTAACCACGATGGTACCGTACCCGACTTGTGCCTTGTAGATGGTGGAAAGGCTTTTGGGAGTCAGGAGGTGAGTCACTCACCGCAGAATACCCAGCCTCTGACCTGCTCTTGTAGCCGCAGTATTTATGTGGCTAGTCCAGATAAGTTTCTGGTCAATGGTGACCCCCAGGATGTTGATGGTGGGAGATTCGGCGATGGTAATGCTGTTGAATGTCAAGGGGAGGTGGTTGGACTCTCTCTTGTTGGAGATGATCATTGCCTGGCACTTGTCTGGCGCGAATGTTACAAGAGCAGGTCAGAGGCTGGGTATTCTGTGGCAAGTGACTCACCTCCTGACTCCCCAAAGCCTACAAGGCATCTACAAGGCACAAGTCAGGAGTAAGATGGAATGTCTCCACTTGCCTGGATGAGTGCAGCTCCAACAACATTCAAGAAGCTCGACATCATCCAGGACAAAGCAGCCCGCTTGAGTGGCACCCCATCCACCACCCTAAACCGGGTGACCCACCAGCGCACAGTGGCTGCAGTGTGTACCATCCACAGGATGCACTGCAGCAACTCACCAAGGCTTCTTCAACAGCACCTCCCAAACCCACAACCTCTACCATCTAGAAGACAAGGGCAGCAGGTACATGGGAACAACACCACCTGCACGTTCCCCTCCAGGTCACACACCATCCCAACTTGGAAATATATCGCCGTTCCTTCATCATCGCTGAGTCAAAATCCTGGAGCTCCCTTCCTAACAGCACTGTGGGAGAACCTTCACCACACGGACTGCAGCGGTTCAAGAAGGCGGCTCACCACCACCTTCTCAAGGGCAATTAGGGATGGGTAATAAATGCCGGCCTCGCCAGCGACGCCCACATCCCATGAACGAATAAAATTAAGAGTCGAGACCTGTGAGCAGGACACCCGCTGCGGGGAGGGGAGTGCATGAAGTGGGGGCAATTCTAAAAGAGTTTCTTTTGTCTTGTTGTTAGGGTTGAGTGCAGGCAATCCTCAGTGGATGGCTGGAGTGAGCACAGAGGTTGAAAGGTGATGTCCGCTTTTGTTTGTGGTACAGTTTGTAGACCGATCTCCATGAGCCCAACATCGTTTCACAAACACTTCAGGCAATGTGTTTTGGAGGTTTGCCGTTGTGAGAAGCAGACTGCCATTATCGACAGTGGCTGACCCATCAGTGATTATCCTTAATGATAATATTTTCCAAAACACCTGGGATGTAACAGTTGTGCTTTGATTAACAAGAAGGATGTTGCTCACAGAATGCGGCCTGACATCAAAGAAAATCTAGGTCATAACTGGGATATTTCAGTGTAACAATGTGGAGGCAGAACTCCGTGGAGCTGTCGACCCCATTATTCTATTTACTCAAGATACGGTTAAAAGACTCTTGAAAAGGACTCTCAAGCATCTTGAAACGCTTTCTTGGTTTCAGAAAGTAGTTTAAAACATTGGTGTAAGTTAAATACTTTGTTGCTGTGTCTCTGATTCTGTGTAAATTTACAACCTCCAATAAACTTGTTTTTAGATTTAGCCTAAACTATATGGTCTGTCAGCATGGTATATTTTTTTCACCTATAGAAACAGACAGGAGTGAACGCTGGGCGTCCTGCATGTCTTCTGTTGCAAATTAATTGAGTGCGTTGTGGTCGTTCCTGCTTCACCCACGAGGTTTCAGGTGGTTGGAGCTGTGGACCTTCCCATTAAATGCACCTTGTTGCTCTGAGCATGATGATTGGGCGGAAAGCCTGAATCATAAGAGTGGTTACCAGCTGCTAACCACTGTTCATTGCTGCTGGTAACCGTGCAACCATTTTGTTGAAAGATGCGATGATGAACAATAACTTGCATTTATATAGCGCCTTTAACGTAACGAAATGTCCCAAAGCCCTGCTTCAGGAAGCCATTAATGACGAAAACCCTTTTTTGTGCACTTCAAAAACTGAAGCTCCAATTTTAGCCGAACTCGCCCGGTGGAAATGTGAGGGGTTCAGGTCGGATACCCTTTTACACACCGTATGATTTTACTCTCCGTTGAACTCGTTGCTCTGAACTCTCTTCTCTTCTCCCTTCTAACCATTGTAAACAATTTTACAACACCAAGTTATAGTCCAGCAATTTTATTTTAAATTCACAAGCTTTCGGAGGCTTCCCCCTTCGTCAGGTGAACTATGTGAACGACCTGACGAAGGGGGAAGCCTCCGAAAGCTTGTGAATTTAAAATAAAATTGCTGGACTATAACTTGGTGTTGTAAAATTGTTTACAATTGTCAACCCCAGTCCATCACCGGCATCTCCACATCATCCCTTCTAACCAGTTTGCTATCCTTCCCCTTATTAGAAAAGGTTAATTTCAGGTGTGGTATCTTGACGAAGGCTTTCGTAAAGTCCATCTACACCGCATCCAGTGCATTTCCCCCATCTACCATGTCTGTTACTTCCTGTAGGAATTCTGTGAGCACGATCGTCTCTTTTCAAATCCATTCTGGCTTCTTCTAACTCTTTTCTCTATCTAAATATGTGGTGACTTCATCCTTTAATTAAAGACACTGTTTTAAAAAAGAATTCCTCCACATATATTGTCCAAGATCCCCAAATCGTGGCAATTTTGTTGGAAGGACGGACTTTCCGGCTGCAATCTTTCCGACATGGTCTTCACAACATCACCTTCAGTCACACTGTGTCAATGTTTTTACACCGGAGGGAGGCCAGTTTCCAGCGTGACGTGCGTCAGACGCCATCTTGGTATAGGAGTTTGCGCAGGCGCAGATAACGAACGCTGGAATCAGGTAAAGGAGGGAGAAAATGGCTTCAATCAGTGTACAACGCTGATTTAAAGTGATAAGTCCCAAAATGGTGTCTAACGCTCAACTCAACGCACAGTCTTAACCCCAACCATCTGAACATGTCTTAGAGTGTCTGGAGGACCCCCCACCAGCACTATTTAAAGGGACCATGCAGGATTTACAGGTCAGTGGCTGGATTATTGCTTCTGGCTTCCGAGACATTTCTAGCTGTTTTTGGAGGTCTCCTGGTCTTCAATACTAGGACACGGGGACATAGTCTAACATTTAGAGCCAGGACGTGCAGGAGTGAAGTTAGGAAATGCTTCTACACGCAAAGGGTGGGAGATGTTTGGAATGCTCTTCTACAGACAGCAGTTGATGCTAGCTCACTTGTGAAAGTTAAATCTGATATTGATCGATTTCTGTGAACCAAGGGTATTATGGGATATGGGGCTAAGGTGGGTATATGGAGTTAGGTCACAGGTCCACCATGATCTCATTGAATGGTGGAACAGGCTCGAGGGGCTAAATGCCACTGCCGCTTGCTGCCTCTTGATATGCACCACCTTCTCCTGTGTCTGGGTGATGTTCCTGTCATGGTTGAATAGCTGCCAGTGTGTGTGGCCTGTGAGTTGTGGGTGGGCGGCTTGAAACAGTGGTAATGTGTAAGGGTGAGAGGAAGCATCTGATGGGAAGAGTTGAGTACTGATGGAAAGAGTTTGTTGGTATGTGGGTGATGGGGGTGTAGTGTGTGGGGCAGTTGGTTGGAGACACCACCTGACAATTGACCTCACTCACCTTGACCACTCATGTCAAAGCATTGAACTTCTTCCTGCACTGCGTCCATGTTCATGATGCTGTGCTCCTGGCATTGACTTCGTCCCCCGCTGCCTCCCACTGCCTTTTGGATATATGTTTGGAGGGCCTCTTGCCCCCACCCCCCACCGCCCCACAACTGCAGATACAGGATGTCCCTCCTTCTGTCCACCTCTTGCACCAAGGCCTCTAGTGCATCAGCAGAGAACCTTGGTGCACGCACTCTCACAGGCCTGGTACCAACTCAGATCAGCAGATTGGTGAGGTCTGGTGTGCAGATTGGAGGATGTGGGATTTAGTAGTGCGCAACCTTTATTCAATGTTTTAACATAACTCATCAATTTGTAAACAGAGGGATGGAACCTGCATCTGTGTTTTACGTGTGTCATGTCTGATCTCCGTGCAGACATTTGACTGTTATTTTCAGCAAATAACTGGGACAAGCTACCTTTAAGAGATGCCTAAGAAACGTCTTCCCTTTAAGAGATGGAGCTCCCTCTGGTGGTGGGAAGTGTAAATTGCATTGATTCCAGGTGCAAGGCCTGGGATGGAATGACCTGGGTCCCAACTTGCGTCTTGCCTGCCCAGGGTCCTTCGGGCACGGGGTGTTACCATCGCCCAGAACGGACTCTTATCCAATTTTTCCCCATGAGTGATTGGAAAAGATAATGAGCTATCCCAAAGAGAAATGAGGCAGATAGTTTACTTATCCACGTTACCTCAGCTTGTAAACAATTGGAGCCTCCAGAGGAGTCAATCAGCTGATTATTGATCATTCAGGAAAGATCTCTCCACCATTAAGATAGGTTTTATTTTCAGTCGAAGTGTGTGGAGTGCCCGTTTTAAAGATAGACTGGGGCTGCAGTCCTTGTCTCTGTACCAGAAATGAGGGTTCTAGACCCAGGAGTCAAACGCTTGCAAGTTTATGAAGAGTTACATGAACACACACGGCGATGCTCTGCTGTAGAAGATCACACGTTAGTCACTGAGCTCAACTTTCTACATCTCTTCCCTCTGTCTCCTCTTCTAACTTCTGATTACGATCTTGCTCTTTTCATTTCCTTTCTCACTGTACAAGTCCATATACATTCTCTTTACACACTCTGTACAAACTTATACGAGTCTTTATCGAGAAGTTCCAGGTTCTCTAAAGATCTATCACTCGAGGCTTCCTTTCTGAGGTCTCTGGTCCCGAAGGTGAGCACAAACTGTTCAGGGTTAGCAAGGTAAGGAAGGCAGCATCATGACTACACTTTGGATAAGTTAGTCTCAAGGCATGCAAAAACAGTGAAGCCCAGATCGAAATAATTGAGGTGTAACTTGACCTCGATCAGGCTACTTGTGACCTCTGTCCTCTGACCTCTGCACTGTCGGCTAAGTTTGCAGACTTTAAACTTTTGGGTTTAGTATAAAATTGATTCCTTTAATAGCTCGTGTTCCCTTAACACCATTGTGGTTTAATTAAATCATAGAAGGTTTTTTGTTCACACAGTCCGAGGCAAGAGGGCCATCTGTTTCTCCAGTCATGGTGAGTCCAGGCAGCAGGCTCAGATACTAACATCTGCAGCTTGTAACTAAGGAAGATATGGCCAGTTAGATTAGGGACAGTTTGAACTGAGGTTTGCCCAGAATAGTTGACAGTCACATATTTGTTTTTTTTTACAGTGCAAGAAGAGGTATAAGATAGATGCATCTCTCTAGAAATTATATTATATAGAATGTATAGCACAGAAACAGGCCATTCGGCCCAACCGGTCCATGTCGGTGTTTATGCTCCACACGAGCCTCCTCCCTCCCCTCTTCATCTAACCCTATCAGCATAATCTTCTATTCCTTTCTCCCTCATGTGTTTATCCAGCTTCCCCTTAAATGCATCTACACTATTTCCCTCAACTACTCCTTGTGGTAGTGAGTTCCACATTCTAACTACTCTCTGGGTAAAGAAGTTTCTCCTGAATTCCCCATTGGATTTATTAGTGACTATCTTATATTTATGGCCTTTAGTTCTGGTCTCCCCTGCAAGTGGAAATATCTTCTCTATCGAACCGTTTCATAATCTTAAAGTCCTCTATCAGGTCACCCCTCAGTCTTCTCTTTTCTAGAGAAAAGAGCCCCAGTCTGTTCATTCTTTCCTGATAGTTATAACCTCTCAGCTCTGGTCTCATCCTAGTAAATCTTTTTGCACCTTCTCTAGTGCCTCTATATCCTTTTTATAATATGGAGACCAGGACTGTTCACAGTATTCCAAGGGGGTGATTTTTAACCCCCAAGAACGGGTGGATTGGGGGTGGGTAGGAGTTGAAAATAATTTTTTTTGGGGTCGCAACCGCAAAATTTTCGGACTTTGCATTCCCAGTGGGAAGCCTGGACTTTTACTCACCGACGTTAAACCTGGAAATAAAGCCGGGTTACGGTCACCACCCAAAAAACAACTATTTTCAACTCCCACCCGCCCCCAACCCACCCATTCTTGGGGTTTAAAATCACCCCCCAAGTGTGGTCTAACCAAGGTGCAATGCAAGTTTAAGATAACTTCTCTGCTTTTCAATTCTATCCCTTTAGAAATGAACCCCAGTACTTGGCTTTTTTTATGACCTTATTAACCCGTGTTGCTACTTTTAGTGATTTGTGTATCTGTACCCTCAGATCCCTCTGCTCCTATTATCCAAGCAGTATGTGGCCCCCTTATTCTTCCTACCAAAATGTACCACCTCACACTTATTTACATTGAAATTCATTTGCCAATTACACGCCCATTCTGCAAGTTTATTAATGATTTCCTGTATTTAGTTGGAATCCTCTTCTGTATTAACTATACCCCCCAATTTGGTGGTGTCCACAAATTTCAAAATTGTTCTTCCGATTCCAGAGTCCAAATCGTTGATGTAAATGATGAACAACAGTGGTCCCAGCACCGATCCCTGGGGAACACCACTTCCCACCTTTTGCCAGTCTGAGTAACTACCTTTAACCCCCTACTCTCTGTTTTCTGTATTGTACCCAGTTTGCTATCCATTCTGTTACCTGTCCCCTGACTCCACATGACCTTAGTCATGAGTCTACAATGTGGTACCTTATCGAAGGCCTTTTGAAAATCCAAATATATTCCATCTACTGCATTACTCTGGTCTACTCTTTCTGTTGGTCAAGCATGACCTTCCCTTCTGAAATCCGTGCTGACTGTTCTTTATTATATTTTCAGTTTCCAGATGTTTTTCTATTACATCTTTGAGTAAAGATTCCATTATCTTTCCTATCACCGACGTTAAGCTAATTGGTCTAGAGTTCCCTGGACTTGTTCAATCTCCCTTTTTAAATATAGGAATCACATTAACTGTCCGCCAGTCCTCTGGCACTATTCCCTTTTCTAATGAATGTTTCTATATATGTAATCGTGCCTCTGCTATCTCTTCCCTAACTTCTTTTAATATTCACGGATGCAATCCATCCGGACCAGGGGTTTTACCCTCTCTAAGTTTGATCCGTTTATCAATTATCTCCCACTTTCTATCATAAATGTCTTTTTATCTTCTTTGATCTCTTCTTCTAATGTCCTGCCCACCGTGTTAGTCTCCCTGGGAAATACTGAGGCAAAGTCATTATTTAATATTTCTGCCATTTTGCTGTCATTACCTGTGAGTTTATCGTGTGGATCCCTCAGTGGCCCTGTCCCGATCCTGACATTTCTTGTATTTTATGTGTCTGTAGATTATTTTACTATTTCTTTTTATATTCAGTGATAATTTAATTTCATAGTTCACCTTCCTAATTGTTTTTTTGATTTATTTCCTAACTTTTTCATATTCCCTTTTGTCATCCTCTCCTTTATTGTCTGTGTACTTAGTGTGTGCCTTTTTCGTCAATTTCAATTTTACCCTTGTCTCTTTATTTATCATTGTGTATCATTACTGGCTAGTTTGTTCTTGCTTTTTAGTGGGATATATTTCTCTGGACTCCATTGATCACTGTTTTAAATATTTCCCACTGCTGTTCTATTTCTTTGTTTGTCAGTCAATTTTTCCAGTTTATTTTCCCTCGTTCCATTCTCAGCCCCTTAAAATCAGCTTTTTTCCAATTTATTACTTTGGTCTTTGTCTTACTCATGCTCTTCTCAATTTTTATCGTAAACCTTATTATGATGTGATCACTGTTGCCTAGGTGTTCCCCAACTCTTACTTCTCTTAACTGTCCTTGTTCATTTCCCATTATCAAATCCAGCAGTGCTCCTCTCCTGTTGGGCTTTTTTTTTATTCGTTCATGGGATGTGGGCGTCGCTGGCGAGGCCGGCATTTATTGCCCATCCCTAATTGCCCTTGAGAAGGTGGTGGTGAGCCGCCTTCTTGAACCGCTGCAGTCCGTGTGGTGAAGGTTCTCCCACTGTGCTGTCAGGAAGGGAGTTCCAGGATTTTGACCCAGCGACGATGAAGGAACGGCGATATATTTCCAAGTCGGGATGGTTTGTGACTTGGAGGGGAACGTGCAGGTGGTGTTGTTCCCATGTGCCTGCTCTTGTCCTTCTAGGTGGTAGAGGTCGCGGGTTTGGGAGGTGCTGTCGAAGAAGCCTTGGCGAGTTGCTGCAGTGCATACTGGGTAAGGACTCTCCCTGTACCCCTTTGCCTACCTCCTCTTGCCAGTTTATTTGGGGAGAGTTAAAATCTCCCATGATTATTATTCTATGTGCTTTACATATTTCACATATTTGCTTACAGATTTCTCCCTCCACCTCCTTTCCACTATTAGGTGGTCTGTAGTAAACCCCTATTGGTGGGATCAATCCCTTCTTGTCTTTTATTTCAATCCAGATGGATTCTGTTTCTATCCTTCTGTTAGTTATGTCCCTTTTTATTTCTAATTAGTACAACTTCTCCAACCCCCCTTCTTTCCCTAACCAGCAATATTTAGTTGCCAGTCCTGTCCTTTCTGTAGCTGTGTTTCAATTATTCCGACTACATCTGATTCCTCACCATAGATTATTGGCTCCAGTTCCCCCGTTTTATTTTGGGCACCGTGTACATTGCTGGTCAGGTAGTTTAAATCGTCTTTAATAGTTGTTCCTTTTACTCTATTTTTAATCGTCCTTTTATACTTCTGGTTTATAACTGTATTTGTTTTTTGACCATTTATGTTATCTTTATTCCTGACCCTGGTCCGACCTTTACACTCATCTCCTGTTTCTTTTATCTTTAGGCTTTTATTATTGCTCCCAGACCCTCCCCCCGATCCTGCTGGTTTAAAGCCTTCTCCTCCGCCCCATTTATCCTCTCCGCTCGGACTCAGGTCCCATTCCGGTTCAGGTGGAGCCTTCCCGGTGGTACATCTCCCTCCCCCGTCCCGGCGGTAGGGCTCCTCCCCCGTCCCGGTGCTGATCCCGGTGTCCCATGAAATGGAACCCTTCCATCCCACACCATTCACCATTCTGATCTGCAGAGCCCACCGGCCCTGTGCAGCTCCCACACTGGGTAAAACAGCCGTCATATCATGCTCACTGTATTAAAGGTTGTGTCTAACTGTTCCTGTTTGTGGTCTAACTCCAGCCCAGAGCAGAGTCAGTTTCACAGTTCCTGGGGATGGCCCGTTCTCAATGTGTTTCCTGTGAGTGGGGAGCCCAGGATCCCACTCTCTCCTCCCTTTAAAATGGACCTGGTGTCGGAGGCCTCTTCAATCTCTCTCTTCCACTCGGTTTCTCAGCCTGTCTGAGTTTGATCGTCCTGGTAACTGGTGACTGGTGACTGTTTCTCCATTTAATTGGTACCTTTCTGTAAAACACCCAATCATTGACCCTCAGGCTCTGCAGTTTGAGTTCAAGGAAGTGAAGAAAGTTTGAGATAAACAGTAAAATGGAGTCTGAGAGATTCTTGTTTTGTTTGTGTTTTGTTCAGTCAATAAACGCTCGATCGGTCCCTCTCTGAGTATTTTATTCCCAGTCACTGATTGGAATAGAGGCCGTGGATTCCCAGAATGCTGCTGATCCTTTTCTCCATATCCCTGTGTTTTTCCCGGGTCTCTCCCGGTAAGTACAGAATTCATCCTTCCAATCTCACTCTCTTTCTCTGCCATTTTCACTTCTCCAGCTCAGGGTCTGGGCAGGAAATTCCCTGGGATTTTACTGGGAGTGGGACTGTCTGTGAGTGCGGGGAATGTGTGTCGGTATATTGCACTCACAGGGGAACAAATGTCCTTTGTGTTTGCCTCTCACTCCCTGTTTGTCTCTCACTCCCTGTTTGTGTGTCTTTCTCTGTTTCTGTCTGATTCTCTCACTCTCTTTCTCTTTGTCTGCCTCTTTTGCTGTGTGTCTCTCTCTATCTCTCTGTCTCCCTCTCTGTTTCTCCCTCTGATTCTCTCACGCTCTTTCTCTTTGTCTGCCTCTTTTGCTGTGTGTGTCTCTCTCTGTCCCTCTGTCTCCCTCTCTGTTTCTCTCCCTCTTTCTCACTGTTTCCCTCTTTCTCACTGTTTCCCTCTTTCTCACTGTTTCCCTCTTTCTCACTGTTTCCCTCTTTCTCACTGTTTCCCTCTTTCTCACTGTTTCCCTCTTTCTCTCTCTGACTCTCCCTATCTGTTTCTCTCTCTGATTCTCACTGTTTCCCTCTTTCTCTCTCTGACTCTCCCTATCTGTTTCTCTCTCTGATTCTCTCTGTTTCCCTCTTTCTCTCTTTCACTCTGTGTGTCTCTTTCTCCCTATTTCTCTCTCTTTCACTGTGTGTCTCTCTCTGTCTGTCCCTCTCTGTTTCTCTCACTCTCTCTCCCTTTTCCCCTATCTGGTTAGAACTCTTCTTTCTGGCTCAAAAACACAAAAGGAAAAGCGGTCCAACCCTGGCTAACAGAAGAAATTAAGGATAGTATTAGATCCAAAGAGGAGTCATATAAAGTTGCCAGAAAAAGTAGCAAGCCTGAGGATTGGGAGCAGTTTAGAATTCAGCAAAAAAGGACCAAGAGATTGATTAAGAGGGGAAAAATAGAGTATGAGAGTGAACTTGCAAGGAACATAAAAGTGGGCTGTAAAAGCTTCTACAAGTATGTTAAAAGAAAAAGATTAGTGAAGACAAATGTAGGTCCCTTACAGTCAGAAACAGAATTTATAATGGGGAACAAGGAAATGGCAGAGCAATTAAACAAATACTTTGGTTCTGTCTTCATGGAAGAGAACACAAATAACTTCCCAGAAATGCGAGGGAACCAAGGGTCTAGTGAGAAGGAGGAATTAAAGGAAATAAGGATTAGTGAAAAAAATAGTGCTGGAGAAATTAATGGGACTGAAAGCCGACAAATCCCCAGGGCCTGATAATCTGCATCTCAGAGTACTAAAAGAGAAATAGTGTCATTAGTAATTATCTTCCAAAATTCTATAGATTATGGAACAGTTCCTGCAGATTGGAGGGTGGCAAATTTAACCCCACTATTTAAAAAAGGAGGGAGAGAAAACAGGGAACTACAGACCAGTTAGCTTAACATCAGTAGTAAGGAAAATGCTAGAGACTATTATAAAGGATGTGATAACAGGACACTTAGAAAATATCAACAGGATTAGACAAAGTCAACATGGATTTATGAAAGGGAAATCATGTTTGACAAACCTACTGGAGTTTTTTGAGGATGTAACTGGGAGAATGGATAAGGGAGAACCGGTGGATGTGGTTTATTTGGATTTTCAGAAGGCCTTTGATAAAGTCCCACATAAGAGGTTAGTGTGCAAAATTAAAGCACATGGGATTGGTGGTAATATACTGGCATGGATTGAAAATTGGTTAACAGACAGGAAACAGAGAGTAGGAATAAATGGGGTTTTTTCGGGGTTGGCAGGCAGTGACTAATGGGGTATCACAGGGATCAGTGCTTGGGCCCCAGCTATTCACAATATATATCAATGATTTGGATGAGGGAACCAAATGTAATATTTCCAAGTTTGCTGACGACACAAAACTAGGTGGGATCGTGAGTTGTGAGGAGGATGCAAAGAGGCTTCAAGGCAATTTAGACAAGTTGAGTGAGTGGGCAAATACATGGCAGATGCAGTATAATGTGGATAAATGTGAAGTTATCCATTTCAGAAGGAAAAACAGAAAGGCAGAGTATTATTTAAATGGTGATAGATTGGGGAATGTTGATGTACAAAGGGACCTGGGTGTCCTTGTACACCAGTCACTGAAAGCAAACATGCAGGTGCAGCAAGCAGTTAGGAAGGCAAATGGTATGTTGGCCTTCATTGCAAGAGGATTTGAGTACAGGAGCAAGGATGTCTTACTGCAGTTGTACAGGGCCTTGGTGAGACCACACCTGGAGTATTGTGTGCAGTTTTGGTCTCCTTACCTAAGAGAGGATATACTTGCCAAAGAGGGAGTGCAGCGAAGGTTCACCAGACTGATTCCTGGGATGGCAGGACTGTCGTATGAGGAGAGATTGGGTCGACTCGGCCTGTATTCACTCGAGTTTAGAAGAATGAGAGAGGATCTTATTGAAACATGTAAAATTCTGACAGGGCTAGACAGACTGGATGCAGGGAGGATGTTTCCCCTGGCTGGGGGGTCCAGAATGAGGGGTCACAGCCTCAGGATACGGGGTAGAACATTTAGGACTGAGATGAGGAGAAATTTCTTCATTCGGAGGGTGGTGAACCTGTGGAATTCTCTACTACAGAAGGCTGTGGAGGCCAAGTCACTGAATATATTTAAGAAGGAGCTCGATAGATTTCTAGACACAAAAGGCATCAAGGGGTATGGGGAGAGAGCGGGAATATGGTATTGAGATGGAGGATCAGCCATGATCATATTGAATGGCGGAGCAGTTTGAAGGGCCGAATGGCCCACTCCTGCTCCTATTTTCTGTGTTTCTGTTTAACACCCCAACCTCTCGAGTGTGTCCCAGACTATCCTACGTGTACACACTGACTCCATCGAGTGTCTCAGTGACTCTGATTCACTGTTTAATCAGATCTCCCGATTCTAATATCATACAGGATTCTGACGCTGAGATAAAGTGATGGATTATTGGAGGATCTGAGTATGTCGAGGGGCTACACCTCGTTTATTGACCTGTCCCTTTCACTTGTTTGTTTTACAGACACTAACACATTCACTGTGCTGTACACGGCAGTATCTGACAGTGCCGATGTTCCCGAGGTTTTTAGCGTGGCAATGGTCAATGGAGTTCAAATAGATTATTACACCAGTAAGACCAGACAGATGATCTGCAGACAGCAGTGGATGACAGATGTTTTCAGTGTGGAATACTGGGAATATATCACAAACCTGGGGCACAAACATTCCACCATGGCAAAGGAGAGTCTCAATACCATAATGAAGGGGACGAACCATACATCCGGTAAGATCAGTGATACAGGAATCTCCCACTGACGGCCTGTTTAATGGCTGTCTATTGGGAATTAATTAATTAATTATTTTTGACGTCAATTTGCTCTCTGCTCCCAGCTGCTCCCACTTTCCCGACCAGTCCCACATCACCTCCTCCTGGTTTATAGTTACTACATCGGCTGTTCTATATATTACCTGCTCCTGCGGCCTTCCCCATCCCCTCAGCCTGGGCCTCTATTTATGGGGACTGCCACTGCTCCTGCGGCCTTTCCCATCCCCACAGCCTGGGCCTCTATTTATGGGGACTGCCACTGCTCCTGCGGCCTTCCCCATCCCCACAGCCTGGGCCTCTATTTATGGGGACTGCCACTGCTCCTGCAGCCTTCCCCATCCCCACAGCCTGGGCCTCTATTTATGGGGACTGCCATTGCTCCCTGGCCTTCCCCATCCCCACAGCCTGGGCCTCTATTTATGGGGTCTGCCATTGCTCCAAATTTGGAAATAAAAGATATCGGTGGGGGGGGGGGATGGAGGAGAATATGGAGAGAGGGAAATGGGGAGTGAGGGAGGGAGAGGGAGAGAGATGGGGAAATAGAGAAATGACAAAAAGGAGAGGGAGAGAGGGCCACGATGGAGAAAGGAACATAAAACATGGGCTGACTATTGAGGTGATCGTGGAGAGAGAACGTGGTACGGGAGAGAGTGTGGCTCGAGATCGAGTGATAGAAATTTACAGCATAGGAGGAGGTCATTCTGTCCATTGTGTCGGTGCCTGCTGTTTACTGGAGCAATCACAAACTAATCCCACTGTCCCACTCTCTCCCCATAGTCCTGTATCAATCCCAAACTAATCCCACTGTCCCACTCTCTCCCCATAGTCCTGTATCAATCCCAAACTAATCCCACTCCCACTCTCTCCCCATAGCCCTGTATCAATCCCAAACTAATCCCACTGTCCCACTCTCTCCCCATAGCCCTGTATCAATCCCAAACTAATCCCACTGCCCCGCTCTCTCCCCATAGCCCTGTATCAATCCCAAACTAATCCCACTGCCCCACTCTCTCCCCATAGCCCTGTATCAATCCCAAACTAATCCCACTGTCCCCCTCTCTCCCCATAGCCCTGTATCAATCCCAAACTAATCCCACTGTCCCACTCTCTCCCCATAGCCCTGTATCAATCCCAAACTAATCCCACTGCCCTGCTCTCTCCCCATCGCCCTGTATCAATCCCAAACTAATCCCACTGCCCCGCTCTCTCCCCATAGCCCTGTATCAATCCCAAACTAATCCCACTGCCCCACTCTCTCCCCATAGCCCTGTATCAATCCCAAACTAATCCCACTGCCCCACTCTCTCCCCATAGCCCTGTATCAATCCCAAACTAATCCCACTGCCCCACTCTCTCCCCATAGCCCTGTATCAATCCCAAACTAATCCCACTGTCCCACTCTCTCCCCATAGCCCTGTATCAATCCCAAACTAATCCCACTGCCCCGCTCTCTCCCCATAGCTCTGTATCAATCCCAAACTAATCCCACTGCCCCACTCTCTCCCCATAGCCCTGTATCAATCCCAAACTAATCCCACTGCCCCACTCTCTCCCCATAGCCCTGTATCAATCCCAAACTAATCCCACTGCCCCACTCTCTCCCCATAGCCCTGTATCAATCCCAAACTAATCCCACTGCCCCACTCTCTCCCCATAGCCCTGCATCAATCCCAAACTAATCCCACTGTCCCACTCTCTCCCCATAGCCCTGTATCAATCCCCCACTAATCAATTGAGAACTCGGTATCCCAGAGGGCTGTGGATGCTCAGTCGTTGAGATTTCCTTCGAGTCCAAAAATTAATCGATAACAAGTTTCAGGCTCACAGGGCAGGCCGGGAAGGGGTGGAAACTCGTAGTGAGGTCGCCCATGTAGAGGTCTCCAGGTGAGTTGTGTTTTTACCAGGAGAACTCGTTAAAACCTTCCCTCACTCAGGAGGAAGAGGCTCTTTGTGTCACGGCTGCCCAGAGGAGGGAGACGGTCGGGATGTAGGCCTCCTGTCATATATCCTGGGAGATGAGATCTCTCTATCCATTCAATTATCTCCCACACACAGACAGCAAGCTCAGAAATTGCTGCTTGTTTTTCACTCGCTGTTCTCCGTTAAACTGGGCTATGTAACGGATAGGCCGGTCTAATGGGAGTGACCAGACCCTGAGAGACAGCAGCAGCAGCATGGCGAGCTCCTTCTTCCAGATCCTATTCAGGAGGCTTGTCTGTTCTCTCTATTTTCAATTAAATACTTTAGGGGAGGACCTGGGGCCACATTCTCAAGTTATGTGAGGCCAGATCGAGGTTAGATGTCAGGAGGTGGTTCTTTTCCCGGGGAACAGTGGGCCTCTGGAACAGGCTGCCCCCTCTCCTGCGGTAGAGGCCGATTCACTGGATTCCTTCAAGCGAGAGCTGGGCCTGTTCCTGGCTGGGACGGAGATCATCTCTTACAAAAGGGAGATTCTGTGTAATATTAATCAGGGCCAGAGTGTCCTGGAGCCTAAAGGGGTTGGAGATGTATTTTCCAGGATTTTATTCCCTAATTGGCCTGGGTTTTAATCTGGTTTCTCTCCTCTCCCAGGAGATCATGTGGTTTTGGGTGGGATGGTGATTGTCTATATTGTGATGGACAAGGCATCGCAGTTGTGTGGGACAAGCTGGATGGACCAGAGGGTCTTTTCCTGCCCGTCATTGTTCATATGATCGTGGTACCACCAGTGCTGCAGTCTGAGCTCCCATGGAACTGGAGGCTCTGGTTCATGGCTGTTGCTCAGTTGGGGATCTGTTGTGGATTCCATGAAGCTGCCACTCACTCCGTTGATGTCTCCGTGATGAAAAATCTTCCATCGTGTTCCTGCAAATGAGAGTTGCCCCGTGTCACTCCTGTGACTTGCTGCACCTCCGCAGAGACTAACCTCAGAACCTGTCCTGAGGTGTGATGTACTTTCAACGTCCTTCTCTTCAGGCGAGTACCCAAGAGATCTGGGTCCTATGACTCCAAAGCCGTGGGCAGCCTTCTTCACAGAATCCCATGGGAAGATCCGACTCCTCCAACTCTGTGAATCACCTAGTGCCACATCCTCACTCACACTATCTATTCCCCCTCCCCCAGGTGAAAGCATCTGAGCTGCTGCATGGGACTGAAGAGTAAGTGATGGAGGGGGTTGGGTAGAAGAACACAGGGCCATGTCCTACTCCAGGGACTCATCCCCCTCATCATTGCCACCCTCATTGTCACCATCATTGTCATAGTCCGCAAAGAATTTTCTTCCCTCCTCCTCGTCTTCCTCATTGTCCTCCTCTTCCATCATCCTCCTCCTCCTCCTCCTCCTCCTCCTCCTCCTCCTCCCCATTCTTCCCCCTCCTCCTCCTCCCCATTCTTCCCCCTCCTCCTCCTCCCCATTCCTCCTCCTCCTCCTCCCCATTCCTCCTCCTCCTCCTCCCCATTCCTCCTCCTCCTCCTCCTCCTCCCCATTCCTCCTCCTCCTCCTCCTCCTCCCCCATTCCTCCTCCTCCTCCTCCTCCTCCCCATTCTTCCTCCTCCTCCTCCTCCTCCTCCCCATTCTTCCTCCTCCTCCTCCTCCTCCTCCCCATTCTTCCTCCTCCTCCTCCTCCTCCCCATTCTTCCTCCTCCTCCTCCTCCTCCCCATTCTTCCCCCTCCTCCTCCTCCCCATTCTTCCCCCTCCTCCTCCTCCCCATTCTTCCCCCTCCTCCTCCTCCCCATTCTTCCCCCTCCTCCTCCTCCTCCCCATTCTTCCCCCTCCTCCTCCTCCTCCCCATTCTTCCCCCTCCTCCTCCTCCTCCCCATTCTTCCCCCTCCTCCTCCTCCTCCCCATTCTTCCCCCTCCTCCTCCTCCTCCCCATTCTTCCCCCCTCCTCCCTCCCCATTCTTCCCCCTCCTCCTCCTCCTCCCCATTCTTCCCCCTCCTCCTCCTCCTCCCCATTCTTCCCCCTCCTCCTCCCTCCTCCTCCCCATTCTTCCCCCTCCTCCTCCCTCCTCCTCCCCATTCTTCCCCCTCCTCCTCCCTCCTCCTCCTCCCTATTCTTCCCCCTCCTCCTCCCTCCTCCTCCTCCCTATTCTTCCCCCTCCTCCTCCTCCTCCTCCCCATTCATCATCACCTGCCTCTTCTAGCTCTAATGCACCTTAGGCTTCCTTCTATCAGCACCCAGCAGTAGGTCTCTCACTCTCTCACCAACTCTCTCTCTCACCAGCTCTCCATCACATGCTCTCCTTTCTTTCTCTGTCAGTCTCTCTATCTCTCTTAGTCTGTCTGTCTCTCTCTCCCCCTCTGTCTCTCTCTCTCCCTTGGTCCATGTGTCTCTCTGCCTCTCCCTCTCTCTCTCTCTCTATCCCTCTCTCTCTCTCTCTCTATCTCTCTCTCTCTCTCTCTTCCCTTTGCCTGTTCCATCTATCAGTGTCTGACGGTTGTTCTCATTATAATTTTGGGATCTTCTTTTCTCCCTCCTTCCAATGCCCTGCTCCCTTCTCCCAGACCATCTGCCTGCTCCTCCTGTGACCACATTGTTTAAAAGTCTCACAATATCTCACATGAGCCTCTTATTCCAGCTCCTGATGGGACCCCAGTCTTGGGGGAAAGTTTAGATCCTTCCCTCTGCTGCAATCTTCAGCCATTCGCGGCTCTTTAAAGACTGCGCTTTAAATCCCCACCCCCACCCGTCAGGGGAGGTCCGTGTCACATGGGCGCTGCGCTCAGCCAATGCCAGTGGGTGTGTAAATGAGATGAGTGTGTGATTTGCGGGTGGTCAGTACGGGACTGGATTGGCTCCCAGAAGTCCAGGCTCAGCAGCGCAACATTGGGGCAAAATGGAGGTTTGGGGCCAGTGTGGTTCCCAAAACAGGCCCACTGGCACATCAGAAATATACACCTGGTTCTGGTCCTCAAGGGCAGTGCACCAGCGGCACTCACGGGTATCGAGTTCGAGAAGTGGGGGAGGGGAAGTCATGTGATAAAAATGGTGCCTATTATTTGAGATTTACCGTGATATTGCCTTCTATAATTCTGTCACGGTTCAGGAGGGGTTAACAAATCTAACCCCCCATTTCTCCCTGATACTGGACCCCCTTTCCCCTCTGCTCAGACTATTTGTGGCTCTAACCCATCCCATTCCTGTATAGAGGAGAAAGACACACTGTGGGTAATTTTCACCGATCTCACCGGGTGGGATCCCCATGGGATAGGGGGAATGAGAGTTTTACACTGTGCCCAATATTACTGTCCACTGACTTCAGTGCAGTAAAATCGGGCAGTGTGTAAAACCAGTGTTGCAACCACTCCCGTTAGTTTCCTGACGGGTGGGTTAGGTTAAAATTGCGCCCACTGTCTGAGTTATAAATGGACATTCTCCATTAACTATTGATTATTGATTATTGATCTCTGGTTGGCCACTGACAGGAATTCACATTTTCCAATGGATGAAGTCCGTTGAGATCTCTGAAGACGGCTCCATTAAGAGATCAATGAGTGTTGGATATGACGGAAAGGATTATATTAGTTTAGAGCCAGACAGGATGAGATGGGTCGCAACCAATCACCTTGCTGTGAAGACCAAGGAGAAATGGGATTCTGATGAATCCTGGAACAATTATTGGAAATGGCAGTTGGAAGAAGAATGTGTTCAGAATTTAAAGAAATTTATGCACCTTGGAAAGGAATATTTTGAAAGGAAAGGTATTGATTTCCCATTTTCCCATTTTCTGATTGAACTTTCTGATCTATGAAACCGTTATCCCATTCCATTCTCTGTCTCTCTATTGTTTGTGTTTCCTCCCTTTTCCCCTTTCAGTTCAGCCTGAAGTGTTCATCTCCAGAAGTGACCCCAATAATCAGTACAACCCGCCCACTCTCTCCTGCCTGGTTACTGGATTTTACCCTGTAAACATCGAGGTGACCTGGCTAAGGAATGGTGAGCGAGTGTCTGAGAGCCAATCCTCGGGGGTTCGACCGAACCACGATGGGACCCATCAGATCAAGAAAGAGATTGAAGTAAATGCTGGGGATGAGGATCAATACTCCTGTCAAATTGAACACAGCAGCCTGGCAGAGGCAAAGGTCTATCAGTGGGGTAAGGAACTGCACTGGAAGTGTGTGTGTGTGTGTGTGTGAGTGAGATAAAGACCATGTGAGATATTGATTGTGACAGACATGAGAGGCTGAGATTGGGACAAGTGAACAGATTAAAAAGTTCAGAGAGACAGACAAAGAGAAAGAAACAGAAAGAAAGGAAAATTAAAATGAAAGAGATCTCCGGTCAAATCATATATTGTCATGTTGTGAGATCTTTTTCATCTTTGGATTCAGGAATTTTGAGTTGATTTTATATTTCTCTGATGCTGTTAAATTAAATTCAGCACACAAGGGGTTAAATCCACTCAGCACACGAGCATTCTGGGAAAGAGTATTCGACCCACCAGCTGGGATTGATAAAGTGACTGTCCGAATTGTGATTTTCACATTCCACATCAGTTTGAGACAATGGCATTCCTCGGTCCTGCACTGACAAACACACATCTCACACTGGAATGGCCTCAATCGTTCGAGCACAGCAGGAGGTGGCTGCTCGGGGACCCAGAACTAGGTCGGGATTGGGGGGCGGGGGGCAGTTTTGATTGGCATCTCAATTAGCCAATTTCCAGCGCTGAGCTGGGGGAGGGTCAGAGGTCAAGTCTCTGGCTTTGTGTCGAGCTGGAACGACAACAGCTTGAGGAGTTGGAATTTGGAAACAGTCAGAGAGGCAGAGAACTGTCGTCTTCAAAAAGTTCGAGCCGATCAGTACAGCAAATACTGACTTGTATAAAAGTACCTCGGCCAATACCGTGGCTAAACTTGGTTAATTGTTTTTGATGTTACGAGGAGCAAAGGGAAATTGTATTTTGTTCATATCTGACACTCGTCAATCTCTCGGTGTATTCCACATATTAAGTCAGAGAATATGGTCCCTCTGACCTGTCTGATGTCATCCCCTGTTGCTGTTTCTTCTCTCCCTCACACACTTTCAGCTTCTCTTTCTCCTTTTCGTTCCTTTTTGGGAGGGCGGTGGGTGTTTAGCTTGGCATGGTGTGGCAGGGAAAGGAATTATCAACGGCTACAGGCTGCATTCGGGACAGGGGTGCAGTCAAGATTCACTGCTCAGTGGCTCTCTTCTCATCCCCACCCCAATCACTCGCTTCCTCAGCCTCCTCGCTCCCATTGTGTCTCCTACCCCGTCGCCCGCCCGCCCACGAGCCCGTCGCCCGCCCACGACCCCTTCACTCCCGTCATAACCCTTAGCTCTTCCACTTTAAATTACCTGCTTAACTCATGAATCCTCTCCTTCCCTTACTCTGCTGTCACTCATCTCACCCTTAACTCTTTCCCCACTCCCCAAATCCAACTCGCTTTCTCTGTAAATCGAGTGGTGAGAGGCCATGACTCCCTCACCTCAACCTGTTTTCCTTCTTCTTCCTCCTTCTTCTCCCCCCACTCCTACTTCCCCCCCCTCCAACACCCCATTCCTACCTCCTCCCACTTTGGGATTTGGTGATGGTAATGCTGTTGAATGTTCGACTCTCTCTTGTTGGAGATGGTCATTGCCTGGCACTTGTCTGGCGCGAATGTTACTTGCCACTTATCAGCCCAAGCCTGGTCTTGCTGCATGCGGGCACGGACTGCTTCATTATCCAAGGGGCTGCGAATGGAGCTGAACACTGTGCCAATTTCAGCAAACATCCCTACTTCTGACCTTATGATGGAGGGAAGGTCATTGATGAAGCAGCTGAAGATGGTTGGGCCCAGAACATTGCCCTGAGGAACTCCTGCAGCGATGTCCTGGGGCTGAGATGATTGGCCTCCAACAACCACTGCCATCTTCCTTTGTGCTAGCTATGACTCCAGCCACTGGAGAGATTTCCCCCTGATTCCCATTGACTTTAATTTTACTAGGGCTCCTTGATGCCACACTCGGTCAAATGCAGTCACTCCCACCTCACCTCTGGAATTCAGCTCTTTTGTCCATGTTTGGACCAAGGCTGTAATGAGGTCTGGAGCCGAGTGGTCCTGGCGGAACCCAAACTGAGCATCGGTGAGCAGGTTATTGGTGAGTAAGTGCCGCTTGATAGCACTGTCGACGACACCTTCCATCACTTTGCTGATGATTGAGAGTAGACTGATGGGGCGGTAATTGGCCGGGTTGGATTTGTCCTGCTTTTTGTGGACAGGACATACCTGGGCAATTTTCCACATTGTCGGGGAGATGCCAGTGTTGTAGCTGTACTGGAACAGCTTGGCTAGAGGCGCAGCTAGTTATGGAGCACAAGACTTCAGCACTACAGCTGGGATGTTGTACCCTTGGAGTCCAGGTATCATTCTAGTAAATCTACGCTGCAGTCCCTCCAAGGCCAATATATCCTTCCTAAGGTACGGTGCCCAGAATTGAACACAATCTCCAGATGTGATCTAACCAGGGCTTTGTATAGCTGTAACATAACTTCTAACCCCTTGTATTCTATTCCTCTAGATATAAAGACCAGCCTTCCATGAGCTTTTTTGATTATTTTCTGTACCTGTCCATGACATTTTAATGAACTATGCACACGGACCCTCAAGTCTCTTTTGACCTCCACTGTTTCGAGCTTTTCACCATTTAGAAAACTCTGATCTATCCTTTTTAGGTCCAAAGTGGATGACCTCACATTTGCCTACATTGAAATCTATTTGCTACAGTTTTGCCCATTCACATAATCTATTAATATCTCTGTAATTTTATGCTTCCATCTACACTGCTTACAATGCTTTGTGTCATCGGCAAACTTGGATATGTGGCTCTCTATCCCATCATCTAAGTCATTAATAAATACAGTGAATAGTTGAGGTCCCAGCAGAGATCCCTGTGGGACACCACTAGTCACATCCTGCCTATTTGAGTACCTGCCCATTATCCCTACTCCCTGTCTCCTGCCGCTCAGCCAATTTCCTAACCAGGTCAATAATTTGCCCTCAATTCCATGAGCTTCAACTTTAGCCAACAATCTCTTATGAGGGACTTTATCAATTGCCTTCTGAAAGTCCATATGAATAACATCCGTAGACATTCCCCCGTCCACTACTTTAGTCATCTCCAAAAAATTCAA